>NC_045798.1:46453567-46757258 GCF_009873245.2 Balaenoptera musculus
AATGAAACATTCATATTTCACTTATTCAATAGATATTTTAAAACAATCTTATTATATTCCTCGTTGTCAAGGAGCTCACTCTCTAATGAGGGACTATTATACCCTTTAGTGTAAAATGGTCAGGACTACATTGTCTGTGACAAAGTAAAGGGACACATGTATTTCCTTGTAGGTCTATGATGTGTTCTTTTATCCTGATGTCCAAAATAATTGTAAAATAACAACAACAGCAAAGAATGAAGTAGAGCCAAGATCTCAAGGTGGCCCTGACTCCTATAAGAAATCTTTCCCTTAACTCAGCAGGGCACACCATGTAGAGGACAAAGTGATACTTTACCTTTTGGGAATAGTTACATTGATACACACATCCCGCAATGACTGGATAGATATACTTTTGCAGTCTAGAATTACCATCTTGTATCAAGGACAGGTAGAAACAGGAATTTTTTTAAAAGTGGGGGAGGCAATAGTTGTGAAGGGAATCTTCCTTTCACCTCCATCTTTCCCTGCTGAGGGACATCTATTATAGCTCCAATCCACCGCATCTCTATTCATGAATATGCTTCCCACACTTCATGATTTTGAATCAGGAGATTGACATCTGTGCCCTTAATTAGCAATTTTAAAACCACAAGTACCAAAAACTAACAAAACTTAATATAGTCCTATTGGGAGTCAGTTAACCTACTCCATAATACGGCTGCTTCAGCATCAGTTTTGTGTGGCTAATGGCCTGCAGGGACCTTGACGTGACACTGGCTTCCCCCATGAATGCCTGCCTTAAAAATGACCTGCAGAGTCACAACTAAATGTAAGTTCCTGATATGATTCCCCCAACACCCCTTGTCATAACAGTCTCTCCTGCCTCCCAGCTCCTTTCCCTTGTGTGCCCCGTGGATAAGACTCCCTCAGAGATTACCAAAACCCTACTCTTCTTGGTTTGAACTGACCTATCTGGCCTTAGCTTGGGAAACCCAAAGCACTCCACCTGTGGGCCTAAGTAAAGACATGTGCCCAGGTCCTGCTTTTCACTCCCCTGTACCCTACCGTAACCTCCCCATGGGACACTTCAAGGCATGCTGTGTACCTCTTCCAACACCTGTGAGTCATAAATTGCTCCATTTCAGCTTCCCTGTGGTCTTTTGTTGAACTTCATCTTCCACCATCTTGGGGGTCCTACCTAACAAATGTTAATTTCACAGAGTCACAACAAGTCCTCAATGTAAAAGCAACTATAATTGAAATGGGTAATTTGGCTGATAATTTTTTTAAGAGAAAGCAAACAGCAGATCCTAATACTCCAGAAAATATTAGTTCAGCATATCTCATTTGTTGCTTTTGTGAAAAGCAAGTCTGCACAACACCAGATGAGGTACAGTGCTAACTGTTCCATCAGTCAAGTCAGAGGAAAATGTAGAAATGTGCAGAGCCGTTTCCTTGCAACCTGTCGGTATCTCAGTGTGACTGGACTGACTCAAGACCATATGTCTTTCCCGTTTAACCATATTCAGTCAATGGTTGAATTCTTCAGCCAAAATCTACAGCCAGACTTATTTGAGAAGAATTCTGCTGCTGCTGTTGTGTGTAGGACCAGATAAAGACAATTCAAGCATATGATTTATTCCTTTAGGTTGCCTTTCTGGTAATCAAGTAAGGTTGTCTATATAAACTGAACAATTGTGAAATCTTTATTCTGACTCATTCTGTGCATACTGGGATGGATCCAAGTCCTCAACTAGCTCTTGAAAATATTTTTTTTTTTGAGTAAAAGCCTACATGCTTAATAAAAATAAATAGGAAAAAAATCAGTGAGCCTTGCATGCCTTTGCTCAACAATAACACCCAATGATGAGTAACATTTATATAGTGCTTATTATGAGTCAGCCTTCTTTTCAAGTAGATCAGTTTTATAAAATGACTTTGGAAGTAAAGGATCTGAATATTGATTTATCAATAACTGTCAGGGCCTATGTACTCTCTGGAAAGGCTTTCCATTTTCCCAATTTGGAAAAAAAAAAAGGAATTTGCAAGATCCTTATTGATCGGTCCCTCACTTCTCTTTCCAGCTTCATGCCTACATATGCCATTAACCACTGCCCTCCATCTAGATTTCAAATACTTTTGTGTTCTTCTATGTTCTATTCTCTCTCTGTCTTTTACTTTTTCTCTTTGTGGGAATACACTTTGTCCTCCTCTTCCAATGGATAAGTTTAATTCATTTTTAAATCCATTCATGAATGTCACTTCCTAGGGAAATCTTTAGGTGCTCCTAAAGTCATGGCATATCCTTATGAAATACTTGTTCAATGAATATATGAATGACCTATAAATAATAATAAATCAGCTCCCACTTTCCAATATTTAAATTGATTTTCTCCTGTCCTTTTACAGAGCCTAGAGTTTCTACAACATTTGTAAAAATACTATTGGTTTGTTCTTGTTCCTAATTGTGATTGGACAGTCTCTAGTGTTTATTTTCTGAGTATACTTACCATCGATTTTACCTAGATACTTTCCCAAAATCTTCCTGTGGACTCCATTGTTTATCAGTATTAATTGATAAATATCCAATATATGACGTTTGTAATATTTTAGTCTCACAGTCTTTGAAATACTCTAACCAAATGATACCTCCACAATATTTCAAGTATTCATTACTATTTTCTGTATTACACTTTAACCACAGATTTCCAGCTATATCTCATGCAGCAATTTCATATATAGCTTGTGATGGCTAATTTTATGTGTCAACTTGACTAGGCCAGGGGATGCCCAGATATCTGGTTGAACATTATTTCTGAATGTGTCTGTGAGAATGTTTCTGGAAGAGGTTAGCATTTGAATTGGTGGATTGAATAAGCAGATGGTTGTTCCCAATGCGGGTGGGCATCATACAATCTATTGAGGGTCTGCATAGAACAAAAAGGTGAAGAAAAGTTGAATTTCCCTCTTTGCCTGACTGTTGAACTGAAAGATCCATTTTCTCCTGCCCTTAGTGCTCCTGGGTCTCAGTCCTTCAAACTACACACCAGCTTTCCCGCATCTCCAGCTTGCAGAGGCAGATCTTGAGACTCTCAGTCAATACCTTAAAATGTCTCTCTCTGTCTCTCTTTCTCTCTATATATATCCTCTATTCATTGTTTTTCTCTGGAGAACCTTGATTATTACATACATGATGACACACTACAAAAAATAATTATAATAATAATGAAAATTTCTATTCGTTGGTTATTTTCTGTGAGTCAAGCATGCTACTAAGTGCTTTACAGGCAGTATCTCCTTAGGTACTAGCCCTGTAGCTTAGAATATAGGATCTATAAGAAAACAGAGTATATCCATCTCATTCACTATTGTGTATCCAGTGAAGAGTGTAGCACCTGGCTCACATATTTTGTTCTATTAGATATTTATTTAACAAATGATTGGTAGTTATTAAGCCCATTTACAGGTGAAGAAACAGACACACATATGTTATACAATTTGCTTAAAGCTGGTTACTAAGTGAAAAATCTGTAATTCAAAGAAAAGTTTATCTGATTCCATATTGCACTCTTGAATACTATTATAATTTACTTTTCTCTCATCTTTTCACGTGTTTCCTAAGTAAATAAGCCAACTTTAACCTACATCTCCTTCTTGACCTAACCATGGTCTTATTGCTTTAATTATTCTCTCTTTGAAATCTTTAATTTCTCCTTGTCTAATGAATGTTTATAAGATAAATGAAGAAATAAACAAAGACCTAGGTGTCATTCTAAGAATGCACAATAATCTGATTCTATAAGACAAATAAGATATAAACTATTTACTGTGCTACTTAATGTGCTAGTCAATAACTAATTAATTCTTATGTTTAATGCTTTAAACACATCAGAACAGAGCAGTATGCAAAGCATGATGGTGAAATTTGCAGACCAGAAGAGATAAAGTGAAAAGATGCCACTTTGTGAACTACTTACTGGTTTAAGAAGAGCGTGCAGATAATACTGTAAATAATATTAGAGATTCTCATTGTACAGCAAGAAAATTCTCTGAGAAAATTCAAGAGTTTCGACAATGCTTTCGATGCAGAGAATGCAGTGTTTATTGGACACTCTAATAAATTTTTAAATGGCCAGCATACTCACACATTTAGCATCTCATGCCCACCATAAGGACTGTATTTATGATATTACCTTAAATATTTGACTCATGACAGTGTCAAAGGCAGCAAGACACCCACATCATTAAACTATGCACCTGATGGTTAGTTTTATGTTCCAGTACCCAATCAAATACTAATGTAGAGATTTTGTAGATAGGATTAAATAATCAGTTGACTTTAAGTAAGGGAGAGTATCCTAGATAAACTCGGTGGGCCTGATTCAATCAGTTGACAGACCATAAGAGCAAAACCGAGACTTTCCTTAAGAAGAAACTTTACCTATGGATAGCAGCTTCCATTTCCTTGTGCTCAAGAGTTCCAGCCTGCCCTTCCTGAAGGTCTGCCCTATAAATTTCAGAATTGCTTTGCCAGCCCCAACAATCCCGTAAGTCTGTCCCTTGCAATAAATCTCGGAATACAAACATCCTACTTCTTCTCTTTCTCTGGTAGAACCCTGACTGATACAATGCCATATGCTTGTGTATTCAATAATAAAAATGATGGAGGAATGTGTGTGTGTGTGTGTGTGTATTCTTATTCACATATAATGCTCATCATCCTGAAAAATTATTAACAAAGCTTTTCTGTTTTGTAAAGTTCAGGGCTGGGCTATGAATTAGAGTAAATATAAATTTAGTCTTCTTTTCTTCATAATACATGCAAGTTGAGGGTTTGTCAGTATTCCAGTAGAGTCTTTTGAACATTTATCAGTCAGCATTAGCAGTTTTGACAGGCCAACTACTTGCTGAATACCAAATGCAGAAGCACTAAGCCATCATTTTTAGACAGGTTATTACTTTGAAATGATTATTATTTAAGATATCTTCCTCCATATATTTAATTCAGACTCTCTGCCATCTCAACTGTGAAGTGCTTTGATGTAACTTGTATCTGTATGTGGTGTATGTAATATTAAAGCTTTTAGTAAGTATGTCTTTGTAGTCAAAGGATTTTTGATTATTCTTAATACATCAAGGTATGAGATACACTACAGCCTGTTTATGTTGATGTCATATTAATCTTTAACATTGCAAATGGAAGTTTTTACAGAATTTGATGATTACTTAGGCATAAAATATGTTTCTTAAATTATTTCTGCAAAATCCATTTCAAGGGTCATTTTAAGTCAAAATTCAAATAATGTCAACTTTTTCAATAATCATGGGGTACAGATTTTTTTGTTTGTTTAGGAGTAGAAAAAGCTTACAGCAAATTTTATTGAAAAGAGGGTGGTAGAAAAAATAGACATAAGAAATGCAGACACACATGCACACATACATAGACTGGAACTATTTCTACATCATTACATATTCATAGGATTGATTCACCCTTGTTAGGAGTTTGTATTCTTAAGCGAAAGATGAGAATAAACTCATCAGCTAGTGAAAAAGTACATTTGCATGATACCAAATCCTATAACTCATTAGAGTTTTTCTAATCAACTCATCTGAATAAGATATGATGATGATGATGATGAAAATGAAGATATAAGAGAGCAATAACTATTTTTGCATAGTAAGGCTAGTCTATAAGAGTATAGTCCAATTAGATGAAACAGAAACATTTACCCCATATGATTTATTTATCTACACAGCTGCAAGATGTCAATGAGAATCAGAAATGCCAATTTTATTGTTTGTTCACAATTTTAGGACTGCCTCTAGTGATTGGAACCCGAATCTGGTTTTCCCCCAAGCAAGCTAGGATAGAATGTACTCAAGAATAAAGTGAAAAAACGATGGACGGTTTCTCAGTATAATTCAGAAATATATTCATTTATGAATAACTAGTTACTAAAATTATATTGGTAACTTTTATAAAGGGAGAAAGAAAAAGTTAATTATAACATAAAACATATTCAAAACAATAACAGATGTTCCTAATAAAAATCAATATGAATTGCTATACTAAGTAATGAAAATAAATTTTAATGTATAGTTGCATGGGAAAGTATATACAGATTTTTTGAAAAGATACCTTTATTTAAATCAATATCAACTGACAAAAATCCACAAGATGCTAAGTATTTGAAACAGAAAATTATAATGATTATCTACATCACAATAATTATTCTGATTCTAAGTCTATACTACGTCTTACTAAGTTTTAAACTAAATTTAATAAACAGACAAAAGAATAAACTGAATGGAATGAGCAGACAAGAAGCAGTTAAGTTTTTCTTTTTTAAAAGCATAGTTACGTTTACATAATTATCTCCTGCCCTTCAAATAAAAGGAAGCAATGAATTCAGCGATTTGCATAGGTAGATGAGTAAGGAGATGGCAGGATGGGTGAGAAGGGGAAAGAGTTGAGGTGGACTACCAACTCCTAAATGCAGAGATAGGGGATAAATATGGTGTTATATTCAGAAGGGCAATGAGGGCATTACTCTACTAATAAATCTTTGCTCTACGTTAGTAACAACCATCAGAAAATTAATGCAGGGGAAAAAAATTTAGAAGATGCTTCAAGGGAGTGTCCTAGATCAACATGTAGAAGAGCACATAACCAAATTCCAGGCAAGGGCTGGGCTGGGAGTGTTTCCTGGGAAAGGGTGAAGAGTGGGATACCTCTATCAACACTTCACAATAGGTAGAGGGATCATGAAGAGTTCTTATGGGCCTACTAGGAAGTTTAGTTTCATCCCAAACATATAATTTATTTGTAAAAGGCAGTGGTGCTTTATCAGAAAAGATTACATTGAATCTAAAGATTCAATTTGTATAAATTGAGTTAATCTGGGGTTTAATTCTCATTTAAACACATATTTGTTGTGTGACCTTAGGCAAGGCAAACCCCAAATCTACCAGCAGTCTTGTCCAGTAACAAGTGGTAAGCAACAGCTACAAAATTCAAATCCCACAAAATCTAACCGTATGGGATTCACATTTTCTCTTCCACAGGGTCATAGTTCTTGAATTTGTGATCCCAGAGTCTTACAAAGGCCACCCAGATAACACAGATCCTGTTTACCTCTGTATTCAATTTGTTGTTTCCTTTTTCTTTTTTAAATTGAGGCATAACTTAGAGTTAACTGCACAGATATAAAGTGCGCAGATGATGAATTTTTCATTGTATACACCCATGGAACCACCACCCTAATGAAGATTCAGAATATCCCAGCATCCAGTAGGCTCCTTTGTACCCTTCTGATTCCATAACCCCCTCTCCCACCCCCACCCTGGGCAAGTTAATCACTCTTCTGACCTCCATCACCATAGATTAGTTTTGTCTGCTTCAAAATTTTATGTAAATGGAATCATACAGCTGGTATGTTTTTGTCTGGCTTCTTCTTTTTCAACATGTTTTGGGATCCGATCATGTTACTGTGTGTAGCATTACTTTTTTTTTTTTTAAATTTATCTGTTTAATTATTGAGTAGTATTTCATTGAATATATGTATGTGTATATATATGTTTATATATGTACATATATATATTACAGTTTATCCATTCTGATGTTGTCCAACATTCAGTTGTTTTCAACTTTAGACTATTGTGAATGGAGCTTCTGTGAACATTAAAAAAAAAATTAAATATTCAAATCCCACAAATTCATCATCCAATGACACTGTTGTGAGTAGTCTAAAAGCTTACTAGCAGGAAAATAAAGCCATTTTAAAAAAGATGAAATTATACTTCTCAGCCTAGTCGAAGCAGAGAATTCAGTATTTCTCTTGAAATCAGTATAGAAATTTCTAACTAATTTGGTATGAAATTTTTATAACATTGAAATCTTTAGAAAATTGAGTTTTCCTATATATATTGTGACATATCTGTCCTTTTACTTTGAAATTTTCAATAGTATTTTTTTCTGTAAAAACTTTGTACATCTAAGATTTATTATTTTTAGCTACTACTAATATACTTCTTTTAATTAAAAGAAGGTGATATGAAGAAGGTGAGATGATTATTAACTCACCTGCAGTTGTTTGAAATAATACAAAGACCCCACGTAGCCTTCACTTATCCCCAATGAGTACATTCTGCAAAGCTATAGTATATCATAACCAGGATATTGACATTGAAAAAGTCAAGATAAGAACAGTACATCACCATAAGGATTCCTGTGTCACCCTTTCATAGCCATGTCCAACTTCATACCACAGTCTCTAACCTCTGTCAAACCCTAATGTTCTGCATTTTTATGATTTTGCCATTTCAAGAATACTATATAAAAAGAATAATGGAGTAGACACAACTTTATCATGGTATATTATCTCTTTTATAATTTTCTGTATTTGCTAACACTTTGTTTAGGGTATTATTTATGTTCGGGAGTGGTACAGGTTATTTTTCTTGTTTTTATTAGTCCTTACTTGGTTTTGAAATTAAGGTTTTATTATTCTCATAAAATACTTTGGGAGTGCTTTCCAATTTTCTCTACTTTAAAAGAGTTTGTATAAATTGAACTTATGTATTTATTAAATACTTAATAGAACTACTCTCTAAAACCATTTCGGCAACACTAAAATTTAGATGTACTTTCTTTAATGGTTCTGATTCTTTTGGATTTTCTATTTCTTTTAGAGTCAATTCTGATATATTGCATACTCCTACAAGTATAATTCTCCAAATAATTTTAAAAATTTATTGGCACAAAAATATCCATAAATTCCTCTTACTAACAATAAAACTTTGTATTATGATATAACACACATACAGAAAAGTATATAAAACATAAATATAGTTTAATAATTTCTCAACAAGCAAAAACTTGTATATTCAAAACTCACATGAAAATAAAGAACATTTCCAGCACCTCAGAAGTCCAATATATGTTGCTTAACAATGCTAACTAAATCCTCCTTCCTAGAAAAGTATGTTACTCTGAATTTTGTGATAATCACTTATGCTTTCCCTTATGATCTTAATACCTAATTAGCATTATTAATTATAATAGTGATACCTATGTTTTAACTTCATATAAATGAGTTCACATTGTATTGTTTATCTCTGGCTTCTTTTGTTCAATATTACTTTTGAAAGATTCAATCATATTTTGGGGTATTGTAGTACTTTATTCATTTTTAATTATATATAGGATTTCATTGTATGATTTTGGACAATTTATTTATCAATTCAAATATTGATCACAACTTAATGCTTTATTTTTCATGGCAGTTGACTATTTTTTGTCAAGAAAGAATTGATTCTTAATTTTATCACTTACTAGCTGTTTGAGTTTAACTGGTCACCTAGTTTTTTTCTAAGTTATTCCATAAAATATGGAAAGCAACACCTATTTCATAGTTCATATTGATTAAAGTACTCATAATATAAAATAATCTTCCTTTTCATCATTATAGTGTAGTGTCCTCCTTTATGTACTCATTGATAAAGTATATAATCTTTTGAAGAATTTTGGAATATTTTTTCCTTGTCATCTAACTTTTAAAATATGTGTATTGATATAATGTTTG
The DNA here is from genome assembly GCF_009873245.2 of Balaenoptera musculus. NCBI lineage: Eukaryota > Metazoa > Chordata > Mammalia > Artiodactyla > Balaenopteridae > Balaenoptera > Balaenoptera musculus. The sequence continues at coordinate 46,463,134 of NC_045798.1, forward strand.
ATGCATAAAGCAATTTGGAATATAATCCTCACTTATTTCCATTTTAAGTAAAATTTTTCAAATAACTACAAAATTTACTGCACTTTAACTTTTTAAATACTTTTCAGTGTTGCTAGAATATGAAAATTAAATGCTTTAAAATATTTGTTCTCCTTTTGGAGTCTCCAGACATAAAAATTTTCAAACCTTTTCTTGGTTTTTGAAATCTCTTTTTCTATAAATAATTTAAAATATCTAACTGAACAGTTTTCCTTTCTTTGGGAATCCCTATTTGCCTCCAAATCTCCATCACTCCACTTCTTCTCAGTCACACAAAACAAACATGTAATCAGTAAAAATGCTGTACAGTCTATGTAAATGCAGCTTCAAGATGACTTTTCCAGATCTAGATTGACCACATAACTCAGTTTGCCTGGGATAATTCCCGTTTATATCTGTTGTCCTGGGGTTGTTACTAATAGTCCATTTACTACCCAAATCTCCCAGTTAGAACAATAAATTATAGGGTTACCCTACCTATTCCTCCTTTCGACTAATTTGTTGGTGACAAACCTACTATTTCACTGCTAAAGTGAAACGGCTCTTTTTTTCCCTTTGTTCCTGACATAGATTTAAACAGTTCCCTCTTGCTGTATGAAATAAGTCTAGAGTAATAGTTTTTATTACATATTCCAACACATTAAGAAATAATTAAGTTCCTCAAGAATCTTGAGATAGGTCAGCAGGTTTTATTAATTTGCATTATCCAGGTTAAATAAAATGAGTCACAAATGAGCTGAGTGACTGTTGCCCTAGTTCAAGGTAGAAAACTAAAATCCTAATTCCTGATTTTTGGTTCCTTGCTCTTTCTATCAAAGATCAAGCAGCAAATATAACATTTGGAAATAATTGGCTGAAAGCTACTCTTAAAGAGCAAAGAAGAATGAATTCTCAGCCATAAGTCCTAGTTGCATAAATTATATTTGGTAGGACAAGTAGAATTATCAGTACCTTTTTCATTTCTAGAATATTTACATATGGTAGCATGGGAAGATTGAAAAAGATTTAACCACATCAGCCACTCTAAAAGAGGATTGCACTCTCCCATCCTAAGGCTAATGAACACACTTTATGACGCAATAGAATATTTGATTAAGCAAAGGTAGTTTTTCAACCAAATTAATTGATAATACCTATTTGCTCACATACTGTCTCCTGTGTGGTAGGACCAGTCCAACTATGTCTACAACCACTTGCTCCATGTTCTGCCTTCCTGTGTTCCAAGGCATATTTCCTTAATTTCCACACAACTTAGTCACTGTTATGATCTCTCTGAAAACGCTCACGTGCTCATCTCCTCCTGCTTTCTTTCCTCTTTATCTTTCCTTCCTTACAATTGGGTATTTGCCAAACAAAGAAGGTAGAAGGTTTTGCTTCCACACTTAGCTGGTGATAGGAAGTTTGCATTCCTATGAAACTACTGAATTATATGACTCATGAAAGCTACTCTTGCATGCTTTATTGGAAGCACATATTATATGAAAAGTGAAAAATACAGGAGGAAAGGGTAGAATTGCCAGATAAAATGTAGGATGCACTTAAATTTAGTTGTAGATAAACAACAAATAATTTTTTAGTATAAATTCCAAATATTGCATGGGACTTACTTATGTAGAAAATAATTTGTTGTTTATCTTGATTTCAAATTTAACCTAGTGCTCTGTATTTTTCTTTGTTAAATCTGGCAACCCCAGAAAGGAGGAAGGCAGTTAGAGGGCTAATATTGTCTATCCTGATTTCTGGAACAGAAGACTAAAATTCCTTAACATAAAAAATTAGAATAGTGGCGATAGACAGTTATCCTTTTTACTCCTTCTCTTCTTTCTGTTTTCTTGTTTCTCTTCTTCCTTTTCCTTCCACTTTCTGGCTCTCGTAAGTAGCAGTAATAGTGGTAGTAGTAGTCATAGTAATAATGATAGTAGTAGTGGTGGTAGTAATAGTACTAGTAGTAGTAGCAATCTAATAATATTACTGCTTCCCTTGTATAATGCTTTCACATGCATCATTTTACTTGATCTTTAGTGATTTATATATTTTTCCATATAGATACTGAGAATGGGGAAGAAGGAAAATAATCACAGAGATCTATTTAATATATTTTTTGTTTAGACATATTCTTCCTATGAAAGTAGCCTCCTATTTAAGTAGGGCAGGTAAAATGAAGTTGAGACATAATCCAGATTAATTCAGAGCCCAAAGCCTCTGACTAATGATTAAAGTTGTATTGGGGCTTCATTTTTTAGATGAGTTGCTATATTGACTTTGTTCATTGAACAAAAGGATTTTAATTAAATGTATTTACCCTGGCAAAGTCTAGAGGAAATTAAGCAGACTGTATTCGGACAGCTCTGTATTAATGAACTGAAGGGGAAAAGTGAGGCAAATGTTATAAGTTAAACTACTTTTTCACTTGTTGGCCTTTGTAATTTTAGTGATATAGGTCAGAGTATATGTTGACTCCGTGTAGCCATGTAGTCAACTCTAATTATACTCTCCTTTAGTAGTACAGTAGTAGTTTTAAGCATTTGGTCTTAAGTAATATTTCCAGAACATGGGAATTTTAGTAAGTGATTGAGAACCATCATGTGAAACACTTTAGTGGATATTGTGCTAGAGTGGGAGAGTGATCATTAAAAAGGTGGTATAGCATATTGTTTTTGACATGATATTGTTTAGATCTATCATCCAATAATTAATATTTATTATGCAAAATTTAAATTTATGCTTAGCACTGTAATAGATGGCTAACAAAGATTATTTCATTTTTATCTTCCAATATACCTAGAAGGAAGGTTGATCTTAGAATGTATTAACAAGTGGCTGAAAGTCACTCAACTGTATAGTGGTAAAGCTAATATTTAGACATGCTTGTGTTTACTTTGAGATATAATGAACGTACAAGGAGCTCCACATGTTTAAAGGGTACAATTAGATAAATTTTGACAAATGTACATTCCCATGGAAAAAAATCACTACAATCAAGATAATGCACATATTCATCACCCCCAAACATTTCCTTATGCCTCTTTGTAATCTGTCCCTCCCATTTTTCCAATCACTCTTCTTGTCCCCAGAAAATGACTGATTTGTTTCATGTTACTAGAGATTAATTTGCATTTGCTAGAATTTCATGTAAATGGAATCATACAGTATGCAATATTATTTCTGGCTTCTTTCGCTTAGAAGAATTATTTTAAGATATATCCATTAAATTTTAAGATATAATTGTCCTTATCGATGATTATTTTGCTTTATATTGCTAAGCAGTACTGAACCATATGGATATACCACAAATGTTTGCCCAGAAGGTGTTACTGAACATTTGTGTTGTTTCCAGTTTGGGGGCTATTACAAATAAACTGCTATGAACATTTGAATATAAGTCTTTTAATGGACATTGTTTTCAATTTTCTTGGATGAATACATAAGAGTGGATGTCTGGACCATAGATTAGGTGTGCTTTTAATTTTTAAAGGAACTGCCAACTGTTTTACAAAGTGCTAGTACTGCTTTACATTTCCACTAGCAGCGTTTTAGACTTCTAGTTGTTTTGCATCCTTATCAACACTTGGGGTGGCCAGAGTTTCTAATTTTAGACATTCAGGTAAGTAGGTAGTTAAATCACTTAGGTTTAATTAGAAAACCCTTAAGGACTAACAATGTTGAGTGAACATCTTTCACCCCTATATCTTCTCTGGTGAGATAAAATGTCTGTTTGAATCTTGCTTATGTTTACAGGGTTATTTGTGTTCTTTTAATTATTGACTTCTGAGGGTTCTTTATATATTCTGTATAGAAACATTTTATCAGTCGTTATTTGCAAATATTTTTTCTGAATCGGCAGCTTGTCTTTTTATTTTCTTAGGAGAGATTTTTGAGCATAGAATTTCCAATTTTGATGAAATCCATTTATTCCTTTCTTATCATTCATGCCTCATGATTTTTGTGTATCTAAGAAATATTTGCCTAACCAAGCTCACAAAGATTTTCCCGTATGTTTTTGTCTATAATTTTTGTAATTTTAGGTTTTACAATTAGGTTTGTGATACATTTTGAGTTGGATTTTTTATTTTGTAGCGAGTATGGATCTACATTCTTTTTTTTCATAGGTATTTCCAAATGTTCCAGCACTGTTTGCTGAAAAGACTATCCTTTATTCACTAAATTTCCTTTGCACATTTTTTGAAGATCAATTGATCCTGTATGGTGTGTCTACTTCTAGATGTATTCTGCTACATTAATCATTTACCTATCTTCATGCAAATAACATACTGTCTTAATTACTGCAGCTTTTTGTTCATTTTCAAAATTATTTTAGTAAGTTCTTCAAATTTCCATGTATATTTTAGAATCAACTTGTCAATTTCTACAAACTGGGATTATGTGGAATTTATAAATCATTTTTAGGAGATTGGTAACAAAAATACTGTGTGACTTCAAACCCATAAACATGGGATATTTCACCAATTATTTCTGATTGTTTGTTAGTAATAAAAATGCAATTGATTTTTATGTTGATCTTTTATTCTGCATCCTTGCTAAATTAGTCACTTTTTTGTACATTCCATAGGATTTTCTATGTTGATGGTTATGCCATCTGCAAAAACTTTTTGTTTCTTCTTGTCCAATTTGAATTTTTTTGTTTCTTTTTCTTGCCTTAATGTATGGTCTAGATTCTTGAGTGTAATGTTGAGTAGAAATGATCAGAATAGACACATTTGCATTTTTTCTTACCTTAGAGAAGAAACATTCTGTCTTCTACCATTATGAAGTTAGTTCTAGGTTTTTCACATATTCCTTTCTCAGGCTGAGGAAATTTCTAAGACCTCTGAGAGGTTTTTTTTTTTTTTAATCACAAATGGAAGTTTTTTTCTGATGCCTTTTCTGCATCTATTGGTATAAACATATCATTTTTATTTTTCGGTCTGTTAATGTGTTGAATTACACTGAATTTTGAACATTAATCCAACTCTACATTCCTGGAATAAACATCACTTACGATGTATAATTTTTCAAAATATATTGTTGGATTCATTTTGCTAACATTTTATTCAGAAAATTTTTGCATCCATTTTCATGAAGGTTATTGGCCTGTAGTTTTCTTTATTATCTTTTCTCCTTTTGGTATTAGAATAATTATAGTGATTTGGGAAGAAGTCCCTCTTTTTAAATTTTGTGCAAGAGGTTATGTAAAATTGGTAATATTTCTTCCATAAATATTCGACAGAATTCAGTAGTGAAGTTAGGTGGGCCTAGAGTTTTCTTGTGGGAAGATTTTTAACTACAAATTGAATTTTTTAAATAGATGTAAAAGTATTTAGGTTATCTGTTTTATTTTTAGTGAGTTTGTAGCTTCTTTCAAGAAATTTGCTTATATCATCTGTTTTCAAGTTAATTGGAATGGTTGTTTGTAATATTATCTTTTTATGCTTTAAATATCTGTAGAATATTGAGTGGCATCCATCCACTGATTCCTAATGTTGGTCATTTGCACTCTTTATTTTCTGATCCATATGGCTAGAATTTTATCAATTTTATTTATCTATCTCATCAAACAGGTTTGGCTTCATTGATTTTCTTTATTGTGTTCTGTTTTCTCTTTCATTATTTCCACTGTGATATTTGCTTTCTTCTGCTTACTTTTGGTTTTATTTCCTCTTACTTTCCTAGTTTTTTAAGGTGGAAAATGAGGCTCTTGATTTGACACCAGTCTTTTCTAATATAAATATTTGCTGCTAAAAATGTTCTTCTAACTACTCTCTAACTGCATTCACAAAATTTTGATATTTTATTTTCTTTCAGTTCAAAACACTTTTAAATTTCTATTTCTATCATTTGTTTGACCAATGGGTTATTTAGAAGTGTATTATTTTGTTTGCAGATACTTGAGGGTCGTTCCAGATATCTTTCTGTTATTAATTTCTAATTTAATGCCATAGTAATTTAAAAACATACTTTATATTGCTTGAATCATTTTAAACTTATTGAGACTTGTTTTATGACTCAGAATTTGGCCTATTTAGGTAAATGTTTCATGTATACTTGAAAAGAATGTGTATTCTGCTTTTGTTCAGTTAAGTATTCTCTAAATGTCAATTAGGTCAATTTGGTTTATAACATTATTAAAATCTATATCTTCTGATCATCTATCTAATTATTCTATTACTTAGAGAAGATATCTGAAAACTTTTACTATAGGTGTAGCTTTGTCTATTTCTCCTTGAAATTCTATCCATTTTCACTTTGTGATTTTTTAAGCTATGTTATTAGGTTCATAAACTTTTAGGATTGTTAAGTTTTCCATGTAAGTTTGTCACTTTCTCATTATATGACTTCCTTTCTTTCTGGTAATTTTCTTTGCTCTGAAATCTACTTTATCTGATCTTAATAGAGCCATTTCAGATTTCTCTTAATCAATGTTAGGAATGTATGTACTTTTCCTTCATTTTATTCTTAAAATATTTGTGTTTTTATATTTAAAGTTATTTTCTCATAAGATAAGCTTTCTTCCTTTTTCAGTCAATCTGAGAATCTTCACTTTTTAATTGGTTTGTTTCTGTCATTTATATTTAACGTACAATAATTATTGATATGATTTGGTTTAAAATTTTCTCCCCATATCTTCTTTGTTCCTCTTCTCCTCCTTTTCTGCTTTCTATTGAATTAATTGTATAGGTATTATTTTATTTTATCTCTTTTCTTCATTTGTGAGCTGTAGCTCTTTGCTGTGTTATATTAATGGTTTCTTTAGGAATTACAGTACACATCTTTAACATATCATGAGATATCTTCACATTATATTATACTGTACTGTTTCATGTATCGTAAAAAACCTTACAATAGTATATTTCTATTCCACTCTTCTCAGACTTTGTTATATTATTGTTCTACAATTTACTTCTGTCTATACTATAAACTCCACAATATATTGCTATTACTTTTGCTTGAACCAGTTGATTCTCTTTTTAAATATTTTTTAAAACAAGAAAAATTCTTTATATTTGTCATTTCCAGTTCTTTTTATCCCATTGGGTAAGCCCAGATTTTCATCTGCTATCATTTCCCTTTTACATGAAGAACTTCTCTTATAGTGCAGGTCTACTGATTGATATTCAATTATTTCACTTAGGTATATTTGAAAAAGTCTTTATTTTTGAAAAGTATTTTTGTTGGGTAAAGCTATCTAGATTGGAAATTCTTTTTTTAAACTTTAAAGACCTTTTCATTTGTCTTCTAGCTTGTGTTGTTTCTGACAAAAAAAATCTGTCACACTTATCTTTGTTCATCTGAATGCAATGCTTCTCATTTCTCTTGGAGTTTAATATTTTCTCTTTATCTCTGGAGGTAAATAATTTTATGATGATGTGCATTGGTGTGTTCTTTGTGCTTGGGTTCATTTTAACTTTTTGAATCTTTGGGCTAATACTTGTCATCAAGTTCAGGAAAAAACATCAGTCATCACTTCTTCAAGTAATTTTTTTTTAACTTCTCCTTTAACTCCTGAATTTGTCCCATAGTTCACTAAAGCTCTGTTCTTTTTTTGTCTCTGTTTTATTTTGAGTACACTCTATTGCCATGGCTCCAAGTTCATTACACATGTTTCTGCAGGGCTTAATCTACTGCTAATTATATCCAGGACACTTTCATCTCAAATATTTTATTTGCATTTTTAAAAGTTAAATTTGACTCTTTTTTAAACCTTCCATTTCTCTACTTTATATGCTCAATTTTTTGCTACTTTCTCAAACATACAGAAAACAGATATAATTGCTATTTTAATGCATTTTTGTACTAATTATATTATCTTTATCATTTCTGATTCAGTTTAGATTAATTAATATTTCCCCTTATTATGGATAGCATTTTCCTATTTCTTTGCATACTTGGTAATTTTTGTTTGACTGCCCAACATTGTGAATGTTAGATGTGGTATCTTTTTGTATTATTAAAAATATTGTTGAACTGTATTCTAGGACAAAGTTACGTTACTTGAAATCTGTTTGCTCTCTTCAGGTTTTGCCTATAAGCTTTGTTATGTAGAATCAAAGCAATATTTAGACCTTTGTTAGTACACTGAATGATGCTTCATAAATTATAAAGCTTTCTACTCTGTTTGGAACAGGCAATGTCCCCTGTACTTTTGATGTCCCATGTACTTTTCATTTAATTCTTTCTTTCTTGACCTGAGTATTTTCCTCATGTGCATGAGTTGATCAGTACTCAACTGAATACTTCAGGTGGATCCTCTGAAGATCTCTGGGTTTTTCTTTCTCTATTGCAGGTCTCTCTTTGCAGTTATTTTCTGCTGCAAATTCTATCCACTTTGTTTTCCTTGGACTTTTAACTCAGGGAGAACTTGTACTCTGATTGGGTTCTTCTTCCAAGAAGCATAGCATGGAAAATTCCTCCAGCAGTAAGACGGGACAATCATAGGGCTCACCTCATTTGTTTCTCATATTTTAGAGGTTACTCTCCTTTGTTGTATGATGTTGAATATCTTGAGAGCCACTTTCATATATAATTCCCTTGATTTTTAGTTTCTTCATGCAAAGAAGTAAATGAGGTCCCTTTTACTCCATGTTGGATAGAAGTGGAAATCTTTGTGAGGCCAATTTTAAGTCTTTCTTTTAGGACAGTTTGAGCAATTTATTTGAGAAAATGTAGCATTGTTGTATGAAAAGTAAACAATTTAAGGCCAAACATGCACTTATCATGCACATTATACTGTTCTGTGTTTTAACTTTAATAAAAGATTTATTTTTATATTTAAGAGAGTTTTCTGAATTCTAATTTGTTCTCCTCAACAAAGAACAAACCAAAATAAATCTTTTTCCTATGTTGACCCTGTATTTTATATTTATAGTGACTCTGTGCCATGGCAAATGATGACTTCTTTTATAATTTTCCAAACTTTTATCAATACTATTAAAACAAAAATAACACCTTAGTGGAAGTAACGTGGTCACCATGTTTATGGCAATATCTTAGAAAGTGTAGTTTTATCTTCATTTTTATATTAGCTGTTATAGTTTATGACATACTTTCAGAGTCTGAGACTTCAGTTTCAATAGTAAACAGGTACTTAATAAGTGACTAATTACAACAAACTCTCCTGTGTCTTTTCAATAGGTGAGAGCAAAAACTGAAAAAACTGTTTGCATAATTCAAGTTAAAAACAAATAAGTAAAGAAAATAAAACTATTATTTGAAATCCTTTCAAATACAACAAGGGCTTAAATTGTTAAGGCAATTCCCCACACAAATCAATTCAGAAACTGTGGTATCAAATATCTGGGATATTTTCCATGTTCTACTTTGCTTGCATCTCAACACGTTCAGAGGGGATAAGGGAATTAAGACAAGTATCTGGATAATTCAGAAAAGAATTATAAGCCATGTTAACAATTCTTCATCAAGAGTTATACATGGAAGTTATCAAGCAAAAAGCACACCACAGGCTAAAGTGGGAGTACAGAGAAATTACTCGATTTTTCATAATTAGGAAAGTAATGTTTTATTATTATTATTATTATAAGCTTCTCCTTATAGGGAAACTAATGTATTTAAAGCTAACAGGGAATTTCTTTATTAAGCTGGTACTAGAGATATGCTGCCTTATTGACTTAGATATAGTATATAATCAAAATATTATTTTAGATTATTTTGATTATATTTCATTTGTTTTTTTTTTTGAATAGCTGTATTAATCAGCAATGCCATGATTGTGATAGACACAGAGATATGCTGCCTAGAGCAAATCCACCTGCAGAGAGTGCCTTTAGCAAACAGTCTACAGCTATCAGTCCCGCAGGGATTGGTTTGTCTATAGAAAACTGTCTGCCACAAGGTCAGGGCAATCCACATTCAAAGACTGATCACTGCATAGGTATTAAGGGTCTGATATGGGACAATTCTGATGGGTGATTTTAACCCAAGAGCTCTCTATTTGATTAGCTGAGGTTGATCTCTGGCCTGCATTCTGGCTTTACTTATTCCTTCGTATTCTATAGCTATTAGTCTAAAAAGTACTCCTTAATGAGTACTTCCCACTCACCTCTGCATTGAAGTATGGTTGCTGAAGAAAGTACTCTTGGTTGTAGTACAAGAAGCAGGTCATAAAGATGGAGTCTTAGAGCCGGATCAGGCCCCACCCAGGTCTCAATGAGAACACCGTCACTGGTGGTAATTGTGAAAGAATTTTTAAAACGTTCACTGGTGGTGGAAGATTGCACTATGGGTGTGATATATCTGGTTTGAAAAGTATGAAGGAAAGAGTAATTATAAAGACAATGGGATTGTTTGACTGTTGCTAAACTTCACTGAGATTCTAGATTAAAAAAAAAAAAAAAGATAACAAAAAGCTAAGTGATTAGCAGGCAACCGAAAGCCAGGTATGAAATCCATAGGGCCTTCTTGGTAGCATAACCTTCAAGGGAAAAGCAGAAAAAGCTGATTAGCTGCACCAGACTATATGATATTCAGACTATATTATGACAGAGTTGGGAGAGTAAATGTATAATATGGTCTGTTCTTTGTAAATACAAATTTTCATGGGTCTGCCACATCAGCAAAAGTTTTATTCATGCCAGAATATCCCATTCAGAGCAACATACAAATTATTGAATCTTGCACTTTACACCATGATGAAAGAAGCATAACCCCCTATTATGCTTCTTTGGGTTCCAGAGTTAATGTATGCCATACCTGGGAATACTGCTCCCTTCAGTAAGAAAGCTTTTAATGGGCCTTAGAGAAGACATTTGGTTAGAGAACACATCCAGGTGTTGCTTAGCAACCTCCTCAGGAGCTTCCTGGGTGAAATCTGCTCTCTTGGGACTTGGGACAGAGGACTGCCCTTACCCTGGTTTATTCCATCTCCCATTCCCCGCTTCTGGTATCTACAAGAAATCTTGTGACTCTGCTTCCTTTGTGTGGGTGTATTGAAACTACACCTTTATTCAGAACGACCCCATGGGTTTATTTCCCCAAAGTGGGAGCTCAGATGCTGAGGGAGCCAACTCTGTGTAGGTGGCTTGTGCCCTCTCATTCATTTGGCAGGTCATAATCTGCATATTCTTAATGCAATACACCAGCTCCGGCTTCTCAGCACAGTTGGCTTGGTATGTGGATTGAAGCAAAAAGTAGATACCAGTTGCCCTACAACCTCACACATGCATGCCCTTAAAAATTAAGTTGTGAAGAACAATTCTCCCAAACAGTAGCAATTATTATCCATTTTGTGTGGAAAGAGAAGTGGCCTGACTTATAGGCAGGGGGCAATGCCCTTGTTAGAAGTCTGGAAGGAGACAAATTGGCAGAACAGAGGCAAGAAAGTCCTGGGGTAGAGGAGCATAGAGGGACATGTGGAAATGGGAGAAAAATGTGAAGATCTTTGTACAACATGTTAATGCCTGCTTACCAGAAATCATTTTTCATGGAAGAGTTATTAAACAACCACATAGACTGAATGACTTAATCATTTGAAGTCACCCATCCTCTGTCATTGGCCACCCTACTGCTAGAACAATGAGTGATCACAGTGGCAGAGATGGAGATTATGCATGGGATCTTACTTACTATGGGTGATGTAGCTACCATGGATAGCAAAGGTCCAGCAACAAAGACCATTGATGAGCCCTGTAAAGAAATGGAGCTGGGTAGTACAAGTGGTGGATTACAGTGGACTCGGAAATACCTCATCCAGATTCTCATTCATGAAATGATTTGTTGCCCCAGATGCATGGGGTGCCGACAGAGATAGCCTTAACGTATCAATAACTTCAGAAATTATTTCAGTTGCAGGGAACAGCTTTCTTCCTCACCCCACCACTACAAACACCAAAACCTCCTTCTCATCATACTCTGAGTAGCCCAGATCCAATAGATGTGGTTATAAAGGCCTATCCATTTCTTCCTAATGTGGGACAGTTCTAGTAGTCCATTTTAGCTCCAGAGTTCCCCAAAATCTTGGCCAAAATTATTGTTGGGTTTGCATTACAGGATCTCTATCTATCTAGTTCTGCTTCCTTCCCATTCTTTCCACAAATGTTGACTCCAAAGACACTCCTTAATAAACATCCTGCAAACTAAATTACATCTAAGAATCCGCTTCCAAGAGATACCAACATACTAAAATGATATAATGGAAAGAACAAATTATCTGAAGACCTACAAAGCTGAGTTTTCAATCCACCAGCTGCATACTGTGGACAAGTTAACCCTTGTAGACCCTGGTTTCCACATATAACCCTCTCTACCATAAAGTTTTTCTTGAAACAGAACAATAGCTCTATTCTATGCACTGTAGTATAGGAGGAATTATCTAGGTTATATCAAATTTTAGACTAAATCTCAAGTACTACACTTATGTTCAAATATATTTAAAAAACACCATCTTGTTTAAATATGTTTGCACATATACAATATGTGAGCATTTAACTAACTCTCTATACTCATCAGGAGATACCACTCTCGTAATATTTTTAAAGCATTCATCTAAAGTGACTATGCCTTGAGCCTTCTTCTCTCATGACTATGTGGTAAAAATCCAGTGCAGAAGAAATGGTTCTCTATCTTGCCAGTAAATTGATTTACACATAAGCTAAAATGGAAAAGAAAAAAAAATGAGTGGAAGTACTTACAATTCAAATACTGTCATCTAACTATGTATTAAAATAAATGACTTTGGGGCATTGTTAATGAACCAAAAGTAATTCACTTACACAAGTTGAAAGACTGGAATATTCATATCAGTTATTGATGAGTTCTACATTTCAGACTAAGTTGTTTCACTATTAGTTACCAAAGGTTAGTATCATCTTTTAGCTAGACAAACTTGGTTTTCATTATCCTCAAAGTACCTAGACATGCAGATAACTTTGTTTACTTTCTATGTATTTAGCCTCTATCTTCCAGGCAAAATTGTAAACTTATTGAAGGCAAAGGCAGAATTTTATATTTCCTTGCTTTAATGCTGTACACAGTAAAACAACTAATATTCTAAAAAATCTTTATCTTGATTTTACTCATAATTGGTCATAATTAGTTGAGATACCAGTCTTCAACTTCTTAAGTAAAACATACCCTTTATGGTTAATCAGATTTTGGATTATAGAAGCAATAAATAAAGTAAAAAATTCCCAGCTGGGAATAGTAAAATCAATTGACCCTCTCCTGAGTAAACCTGTAATTCAAAAGATAGGATGGGGGCTTCCCTGGTGGCACAGTGGTTGAGAATCTGCCTGCCAATGCAGGGGACACGGGTTCGAGCCCTGGTCTGGGAAGATCCCACATGCCGCCGAACAACTAGGTCCGTGAGCCACAATTACTGAGCCTGCGTGTCTGGAGCCTGTGCTCCGCAGCAAGAGAGGCCGCGATAATGAGAGGCCTGCGCACCGCGATGAAGAGTGGCCCCCACTTGCCGCAACTAGAGAAAGCCCTCACACAGAAACGAAGACCCAACACAGCCATAAATAAATAAATAAATAAATAAATAAACCCAAAAGTTAAAAAAATAAATAAATAAAAATTAAAAAAAAAACAAAAAAAACACACCAAAAGATAGGATGGTTCTTATTGGTGAGATTATTCAATAATACAATTGAGATTCCAAATACACACTGGAAATGAGGATGAAAATTAGATTCTCAGGTAGTGTAATGAACAAAAAAAAAGTATATCAACACCCTCCTACAACAATGGAAGAGACATAAAATCTCCCAAATATTGAAAAAAAAGAAATTCTGATTTAAAAGTCCCAAGTAGAGAGGGTGTTTGCCAAATTTCAGATTTTCAGGCCACTGAGCAAAAACTAAGTAATCCTCAAGAGAAGAAATAAATAGAATGTGTCCCAAAATAAATTATAGTAATACATTAATGCCTTTGTTTAAAAAAAGAATAATTTAGCCTTTGAATTACATTTTAGTTGAAAAATTCAATTCTGATTTTTCTTGGAGAATGTATTCATGTGAAAAATATTAACTGTTTATTAAATAAAACAAAACAGTGCAAAACAAAACTTATCTTTTTAAAATAAAAATGATTCTGAATACATTACTGATAAATGTGATCATTTTAAAACTTTAGTTTCAAAACTGGGATTTTAACCATTCCATTACAGCTGTTAGCGTAGTATATTTGTTTGTTAATGAGAACATACCTTCAGATATACTCCATTTACATTTTGATGATTAAAAACAGTTTTCTGCCTATCAGTTCTCATTTTCATTTTTCCTGAAATGGCCCACGTTGAATACATTTTAGTGTTAAAACGCTGCTGCAATTCCATCACTGCATGTATCATAATTCAGTATGTTACAGGGAATAAACAAATCAATGAAATGAAGGCAATATGGCTACTGCCTAGAAGGTAATATTAGTATCTTGGCATAAAGAATTTATTTCCACATTTAAAAAAATACATTATTACCTACTATAGACAGCAATGTCTGAAAGTGGAAAAAATTTGAAAAGAACTTCTATTGCATTGGAAGTCATATATTATCTCAGGAACCATGAGGGGGCTGATAAGAGGAGAAAAAGAAAGTACATTCTTATGTGAAATGAATGCACAAATACTGCAGTATGAGACACGTGCACATCACTGTATTCAGCAGGTAAAAGCACAGTGACTTTCTTTCAAAGGTTGGCTATATAACAAAGAACAGTTAAGTCATTAATATGACCATTTTATTTTCAGGTTTAACACAGGTGTGATCTCATGAAGTATTGACTGAAAATTAAATGGGAATAGAGTTGAGTTATATAACCACTAAGAGGAGGGATCCTTCCAGCAGATGGCACATACATCTCATTGGGAGATAGCTCCCTAAAACAGCATTTAAAATGGGAGGGGGTGATCAGTATTTAAAGTGATCTGAGAAAGGTAGAAATTTTGACTTTTTAAAAAATTTCACTTAAAAAAATGAATAAGCACTAAATATATAATTTCCAAACAATAAAGGAAAAGCATTTACCCATCATAAAGAATGGAGGAAAAGAAAGTTAAAGGAAGCAGAGAAAAAAATCAGAATAAATAAAAAATAGAAAATAAGATAAGGGAAAGAATTCAAATAAATAATCACAATAAGTGTAAAGTAAATTAAGTTGCCAAATAAAAGATATATTCTAATACTCTAAAAAGGTACATCTATATAATTTTATAAAAATCAACGAATAGAAAACCATAAAAATATTGAAAATAAGTATTAGAACAAATACATTAGGACAGAAATGACCTAAAAATGCACTGATGGCGATATCTTATAAAATACACATTAGGGGAAAATAGTAATGGTATAGGGAAAAAAACCTTAAATTCACCAGGATCATATAAAACACTATAACCTGTGTGAACATAATAATCTATTCTCAAATATATAAGAGAAATAACTGACAGTGTTACATGTATAGATGGACAAATCAAGCATGATAAAATTCCTTTAACAGCCTTATTTCACTAATTGACAGAAAGTGAACAAATAAGGACAAAATAATAAGGTTTTGAAAGATTTGACAAACTTAATTGACAAATTGGTTTAAAAGACATATGTCTATAGAATAATTAATTCTAGCAATTATAGAATTCATATCCTTCTCAAGCATATAAGAAACATTTATGATAAAGTAGAACAATCTCTAGGTCTTAAAGCAAGTCTAAAAATCTTTCTAAAAATCAGTCACATAGGTCATGATTTTTATTCCACTGTAAATATTTTTAAATGAAATAAGATAACTGAAATTGTAACAATCTGTATAAGAATAGGGATAACTTGTGGTTGGTCTCTGATATAGAACTATGTTATCCCCAGGGACTCCAGAAATCTGCTACTGGCCCTTGGCCAAAGTAGGGATAAAATGTACTAGCTAGTGATTTAAAATATGTTGTATAAAGTCAAAAACTCCCTTGAAGTCACTCTGTGCTAATTTGTCTACATTGTTTACTGAAACGTATAAATTGATTGTTTGCACCTGGTTTAAACAGTTCCCTAGCCTGCTTTTATGACCAGGGAGGCACAAAAGACTCTCAGTAAATTTGCACCTTGGCTTCCTTGAGACCAAGGTGTCTTTGCATGTATCATGTTGGATAACAATTTTAAGATAAAGCATCCTGTGCAACTGAGAAAGGACCCTGGGAGATGTGCCTGGAATTTGTTGCACATCTCTGTGTTTACCTGCTATACTGTTACCTTTATTAAAAGCCTATATGAGTGTGCTCAGTGAAGTCTTACAGGCTCTTTCAATGATCCCACTCTTACTACAGTAGTTGGTGCTATGAGCACAATAATATAAAGAACACTTTTGGGATTCTACCAGCTCAGGTCCCACATATGAGATTAAATGAAGGAGAAAAGATTAGGATTATTCAGAAAAAAAGGAAACAAAAACAAAAGGGATAAAGAAAACCTTCAGGCAATTAAATTGGATGGAAATGTCCAGATGATTCATTAAAAATTGCCAGAAACAGAAGGTGACAGATGAAGTATCTGCTAACATTTTAAGGGTCACTGTAAGTGAGTAGATGATCTGGCTGCTCCATCAACCCCTCAAGCTAGAAAAGGACCACATCAGATTCCTTCATATCATTCTAGGTTTGATAAATATTAAAAATTGGATACTGACCCAAAGAGAAATCTACAGTCCCTGGGACGCATGCTGATTTAAAAGGTGTGATATAATGGAGAGAATTATGATTCTGGGTAATAGGATGACCATGGTGTCTTGTGCAAACTCCAGCAGGGAAAGATTGCCTGTATTAGTATAAGCAAAGTGGCTGGGGTAGTGAAGACACCTTAATAGGGATTGCTAGACACTGGTGCACAATGTGTTGTCGTACTCTAAATGTGCTGATGGACAGTTAAGGGTCAAAATAACTAAATTAGGGAAATACGGTTATGCAACTGTAGAAGGCTTACAAGCAAAAGTATGTCTCAAAATAGGCATTTTTTTTTTCTTATGTAAAAGAGATTTATTACAAGAGGTGGCTCATGCTGTCATGGAGGCTGAGAAGTCCCTTGATATGCCATCTGCAAGTTGGAGAACCAGGAAAACTGGTGATGAAATTCAGTCCGAGACCAAAGACCTGAGAATCAGAACCAAGAGTGTAAGTCCCTGTTGGAGCCAAAAGGCCCAAGAACCAGGAACTTCAAGTCCGAGGGCAGGGGAAGATGGATGTCTCAGCTCCAGCAGAGAGTGAATTTGCCCAACCTCCACCTTTGTGCTCTATTCAGGGCCTCGATGGATTGGATGGTGGTTCAAAATAGGAATTTATTAAAGGAAAGTTATGAGTGGCTGTTGCTCCAGCTTACCAATGTGCATTAGGGAGACAATATTATACAAGAGGTATTCTTCCTTTATCCAAGCCACTGAGGAAAAGAACTTCATGCAGACCTACTCTTCATCATGTTTTAAATACCCATATAAGATTAGAACCTTCAGAATTAAAGATTAATTAGAATTAATTTAAAGCAATGTGGAATACATGGGAAGTATCAAAAATGCTAGGTTTATTAAAGGATATGTTAGACACAGATGTATTTGTCCCCACAAATTCTTTCTTTAACAGTATAGTATGGCCTAGAGAAAAGCTGATGAATAGTGGGGATTGATTGAGCATTATAGAGGTCTTATTAAAGTAATAGCCCCATTGCATCAATTATGCCTGATACAGTGTTAACACTTCAGGTTGTGCAACAAGTTATAGGAGATCAGAGATCTATTTAGCAAATGCTTTCTTTTAAATTTCTATTTCTGGAGGAAATTAAGGACAGTTTGCATCCATGGGAGATTGACTCCAATAGACATCTACTGTGCTCCTACAGGTATGTTTAAATTCTTCTACGTGTCAAAACCTGGTAAAAAAGAGACTTAGATTTGATTCAACTGAAAAGTGCATTTATTAAAACAATTATTTGACACCAAAAGCACAAGCAAAAAAAACCAAAACAAAAACAAAAACAAAATTAATGAGATTGCATCAAACTAAAAAGCTTCTGCAGAGGAAAAAAAAAATCAAAATGAAAAGGCAACCCATGAAATGGGAGAAGATGATTACAAATCTGATCAAGGGTTAGTATCCAAAATATGTAAGAAACTCATAAATTTTAATATATATATATATATATGTATGATTAAAAAATGGGCAGATAACCTGAATAGACATTTTTCCAAAGAATAAATACAAATTGCGAACAGATGCATGAAAAGGTGTTCCACATCAATAATCATCAGGGAAATACGAATCAAAACCATAATGGAATATCACCTCATACCTGTTAAGGTGTCTGTTATCAAGATGACAAGCGATAACAAGTGCTGGCGAAGGTGTGGAGAAAAGGTGGTAATGTAAATTGGTATAGCCGCTATGGAAAATAGAGTTAACACCCCCCAATAAAAAATAGCACTACCATATGATCCAGCAATTCCAATTTGGGTATATATTTGAAGGAATTGAAATCACTGCCTCAAAAAGATAACTGCACCCCTGCCCCGTGTTCATTGCAGCATTATTCACTCTAGCTATTATATATACATGATGAAATACTACTTGGCCATAAAAACAGTAATCCTGTCATTTGCAACAACATGAATGAACCTTGAGGGCACTATGCTAAGTAAAATAAGTAAGCAGAGAAAGACAAATACTGTGTGATTTCGTATATGTGAAATCTAAAGAAACTGAACTCATAGTTACAGCAAACAGAGTGGTAGGTGTCAAAGACAGTGGTTGGGTGCATGGGGGAAATGGGTGAAAGTGGCCAAAGGGTACAAACTTCCAGTTATAAGATGAATAAGTTCTGGGGATGTAATGTACAGCTTGGTGACTATAGTTAGCAATACTATATTGTATACTTGAAAGTTGCTAAGAGAATAGATGTTGAAAGATCTCACCACACACATGCACAAACACACACACAAATGGTGACTTTATGAGGTGATGGCATACTGTGCCATGATGAGCTTATTGTGGCAATCATTTCACAATATATACATATATCAAATCATTTCTTTGTACACCTTGAACTTACACAATGTGTTATATGTTAATTATATCTCAACAAAGCTGGATAAAGAAAAAGAATCTTACAAGCATAATGAAGGAAACCAGACATTAAAGAGTACATTCTGTATGATTACATTTAAAAAATGTCAACAGAGACTCAAAATAAATAAAATACATAAAAAGTCTTTGTTACATGGCATTAAAAAAAGTAACAAAACTGCTCTGTTATGTTAGCAGAAGAGCATGGGTAGGATAGCACTAAAACTATCCCAAAGGGAACCACACCTGAAAGTAGGCCAGCATAAAATACAAGTGCATTTGACTGCCTTAAAAATAAATAGGATTTAAAGGATAGAAAGCCCAGAAATAAACCAATACACCTATGGTCAGCTAATCAATGACAAAGGAGGCAAGAAAATACACTGGTGAAAAGACAGTCTCTTCAATAAGTGGTGCTGGGAAAACTGGACAGCTACATGTAAAAGAATGAAATTAGAACATTCTCTAACACCATACACAAAAATAAACTCAAAATGGTTTAAAGACCTAAATGTAAGACCAGACACTATAAAACTCTTAGAGGAAAACATAGGCAGAACACTCTTTGACATAAATCACAGCAATATCCTTTTGGATTCACCTTCTAGAGTAATGAAAATAAAAGCAAAAACAAACAAATGGGACCTAATTAAACTTAAAAGTTTTGCACAGCAAAGGAAACCATAAATACAATGAAAAGACAAGCCACAGAATGGGAGAAAATATTTGCCAATGAAGCGACTGACAAGGGATTAATCTCCAATTATACAAAGAGGTCATTCAGCTCAATATCAAAAAAACAACCCAAACAAAAAACGGGCAAAAGACCTAAATAGACATTTCTCCAAAGAAGACATACAGATGGCCAAAATGCACATGAAAAGATGCTCAACATCACTAATTATTAGAGAAATGCAAATCAAAACTCTTGATACAACGAAGTATCACCTCACATTGGTCAGAATGGCCATCATCAAAAAGTCTACAAACAATAAATGCTGGAGAGGGTGTGAAGAAAAGGGACCCCTCCTGCACTGTTGGTGGGAATGTAAATTGGTACAACCACCTGGAGAACAGTATGGAAGTTCCTTAAAAAAACTGAAAATAGAACTACCTTATGATCCAGCAATTCCATTCCTGGGCATATATCTGGAAAAAACCCATAATTCGAAAGATACATGCACCCCAATGTTCATTGCGGAACTATATACAATAGCCAAGACGTGGTAGCAACCTAAAGGCCCATCAACAGAGGAATGGGTAAAGAAGGTGTGGCACATATATACAATGGAATAATACTTGGCCATAAAAAAGAATGAAATAATGCCATTTGCAGCAACATGGATGGGCCTAGAGATTATCATATTAAGTGAAGTAAGTCAGAGAAAGACAAATATTTTATGATATCGCTTACATGTGGAATCTAAAAAAATGGTACAAATGAACTTATTTACAAAGCAGAAACAGACTCACAGACTTTGAAAACAAACTTATGGTTACCAAATGGGAAGGGTGAGGGTGAGGGATAAATTAGGAGTTTGGGTTTAACATTTGCACACTGTATATAAAATAGATAATCAACAAGGACCTACAATATAGCACAGGGAACTGTATTGAATATTCTGTAATAACCTATATGGGGAAAGAATCTGAAAAAGAATGGATATATGCATATGTAAAACTGAATCATTTTGCTGTATACCTGAAAGTAACACACCATTGTAAATCAACCATACTCCAACATAAAATAAAAATTAAATTAAAAAATAGGATCAGTTACAAAGAAATATTCTAATTAAAACTAGAATTTATTTTGTGCTGGTAGGAATATAATTTCTTATATTATTTCTGAAGGCAAAATAACCACACATAGCAAAATAAAAATGTCCATTGCTTTTAACTGACCATTTTTATCATCAATATTTGATTAGACAGGTTAAGAAAACAAAAGAATGTGCACAACAAATGTCATAGAATAAGAAATGGTCAATTCAATTAGCTGTGTTTCTGTAGGTAGACTATTTTTTTTAACATCTTTATTGTAGTATAATTGCTTCACAATGGTGTGTTAGTTTCTGCTTTATAACAAAGTGAATCAGCTATACATATACATATATCCCCATATCTCCTCCCTCTTGCATCTCCCTCCCACACTCCCTATCCCACCCCTCTAGGAGGTCACAAAGCACTGAGCTGATCTCCCTGTGCTATGCGGCTGCTTCCCACTAGCTATCTATTTTACATTTGGTAGTGTATATATGTCCATGCCACTCTCTCACTTCGTCCCAGCTTACACTTCCCCCTCCCCGTGTCCTCAAGTCCATTCTCTATGTCTGTGTCTTTATTCCTGTCCTGGCCCTTGGTTCTTCAGAACTATTTTTTTTTATTTAGATTCCATATATATGTGTTAGAATACGGTATTTGTTTTTCTCTTTCTGACTTACTTCACTCCTCATGACAGACTCTAGGTCCATCCAACTCACTACAAATAGTTCAATTTCCTTTCTTTTTAGGGTTGAGTAATATTCCATTGTATATATGTGCCACATCTTCTTTATCTGTTTATCTATCAATGGACACTGAGGTTGCTTCCATGTCCTGGCTATTGTAAATAGAGCTGCAGTGAACATTGTGGTACATGACTCTTTTTGAATTATGGTTTTCTCAAGGTATATGCCCAGTAGTGGGATTGCTGGGTAGTATGGTAGTTCTATTTTTAGTTTTTAAAGGAACCTCCATACTGTTCTCCATAGTGGCTGTATCAATTTACATTCCCACCAACAGTGCAAGAGGGTTCCCTTTTCTCCACACCCTGTCCAGCATTTATTGTTTGCAGATTTTTTGACGATGGCCATTCTGACTGGTGTGAGGTGATACCTCATTGTAGTTTTTATTTGCATTTCTCTAATGATTAGTGATGTTGAGCATTCTTTCATGTGTTTGTTGGCAGTGTGTATATCTTCTTTGGAGAAATGTCTGTTTAGGTCTTCTGCCCATTTTTGGATTGCATTGTTCTTTTTTTTGATATTGAGCTGCATGAGCTGCTTGTAAATATTGGAGATTAATCCTTTGTCAGTGCTTCATTTGCAAATATTTTCTCCCATTCTGCGGGTTGTCTTTTGGTCTTGTTTATGGTTTTCTTTGCTGTGCAAAAGCTTTTAAGTTTCATTAGGTCCCATTTTTAATTTTTGTTTTTATTTCCATTTCTCTAGGAGGTGGGTCAAAAAGGATCTTGCTGTGATTTATGTCATAGAGAATTCTACCTATGTTTTCCTCTAAGAGTTTGATAGTGCCTGGCTTTACATTTAGGTCTTTAATCCATTTTGAGTTTATTTTAGTGTATGGTGTTAGGGAGTGTTCTAGTTTCATTCTTTTACATGTAGCTATCCCGTTTCCCAGCACCATTTATTGAAGAGGCTGTCTTTTCTCCATTGTATATTCTTGCCTCCTTTATCAAAGATAAGGTGACCGTATGTGTGTGGGTTTATCTCTGGGCTTTCCATCCTGTTCCATTGATCTATATATCTGTTTTTGTGCCAGTACCATACTGTCTTGATTACTGTAGCTTCGTAGTAGAGTCTGAAGTCCGGGAGGCAGATTCCTCCAGCTCCATTTTTCTTTCTTAAGATTGCTTTGGGTATTCGGGGTCTTTTGTGTTTCCATACAAAGTGTGAAATTTTGTGTTCTAGTTCTATGAAAAATGCCATTGGTAGTTTGATAGGGATTGCATTGAATCTGTAGATTGCTTTGGGTACTATAGCCATTTTCACAATGTTGATTCTTCCAATCCAAGAATGTGGTGTATCTCTCCATCTGTTTGTATCATCTTTAATTTCTTTCATCAGTGTCTTATAGTTTTCTGCATAGAGGCCTTTTCTCTCCTTAAGTAGGTTTATTCCTAGGTATTTTATTCTTTTTGTTGCAGTGATAAATGGGAGTGTTTCCTTAATTTATCTTTCAGACGTTTCATCATTAGTGTATAGGAATGCAAGAGATTTCTGTGCATTAATTTTGTATCCTGCTACTTTACCAAATTCATCGATTAGCTCTAATAGTTTTCTAGTAGAGTCTTTAGGATTCTCTATGTATAGTATCATGTCCTCTGCAAAGAGTGACAGTTTAACTTCTTCTTTTCTGATTTGTATTCCTTTTATTTCTTTTTCTTCTCTGATTGCTGTGGCTAAAACTTCCAAAACTATGTTGAAGATTAGTGGTGAGAATGGGCAACCTTGTCTTGTTCCTGATCTTAGTAGAAATGGTTTCAATTTTTCACCATTGAGAATGATGTTGGGTGTGGGTTTGTCATGTATGGCCTTTATTATGTTGAGGTAAGTTCCCTCTATGCCTACTTTCTGGGGGATTTTATCATAAATAGGTGTTGAATTTTGTCAAAAGTGTTCTCTACATCTATTGAGATGATCATATGGTTTTTATCCTTCAGTTTGTTACTATGGTGTATCACATTGATTGATTTGAGTATATTTAAGAATCCTTGCATTCCTGGGATAAAACCCACTTGATCATGGTGTATGATCCTTTCAATGTTCTGTTGGATTCTGTTTGCCAGTATTTTGTTGAGGATTTTTGCATCTATGTTCATCAGTGATATTGGCCTGTAGTTTTCTTTCTTTGTGACATCTTTGTCTGGTTTTGGTATCAGGGTGATGCTGGTCTCGTAGAATGAGTTTGGGAGTGTTCCTCCCTCTGTTATATTTTCGAAGAGTTTGAGAAGGATAGGTGTTACCTCTTCTCTAAATGGTTGATAGAATTTGCCTGTGAAGCCATCTGGTCCTGAGCTTTTGCTTGTTGGAAGATTTTTAATCAAAGTTTCAATTTCAGTGCTTGTGATTTGTCTGTTTATATTTTCTATTTCTTCCTGGTTCAGTTTTGGAAGGTTGTGCTTTTTTAAGAATTTGTCCATTTCTTCCAATGTGTCCATTTTATTGGCATATAGTTGCTTGCAGTAATCTCTCATGATCCTTTGTATTTCTGCAGTGCCAGTTTTTTACTTCTCTATTTTCATTTCTAATTCTGTTGATTTGAGTCTTCTCCCTTTTTTTCTTGATGAGTCTGGCTAATGGTTTATCAATTTTGTTTATCATCTCAAAGAACCAGCTTTTGGTTTTATTGATTTTTGCTATTGGTTCCTTCATTTCTTTTTCATTTATTTCTTACCTGATCTTTATGATTTCTTTCCTTCTGTTAACGTTAGGGGTTTTTTTGTTGTTCTTTCTCTAATTGCTTTAGATATAAGGTTAGGTTGTTTATTTGAGCTGTTTCTTGTTTCTTGAGATAGAACTGTATTGCTATAAACGTCCCTCTTAGAACAGCTTTTGCTGCATCCCATAAGTTTTGGGTTGTCATGTTTTCATTTGCATGGAATATATTTTTCCATCCCCTCACTTTCAGTCTGTATGTGTCCCTAGGTCTGAAGTGGGTCTCTTGTAGAGAGCATATATACAGGTCTTATTTTTTTATCCATTCAGCCAGTCTATATCTTTTGGTTGGAGCATTTAATCCATTTACAATTAAGGTAGTTATCGATATGTTTGTTCCTATTACCATTTTCTTAATTGTTTTGGGTTTGTTATTGTAGGTCTTTTCCTTATCTTGTGTTGTGTTTCCTGCCTAGAGAAGTTCCTTTAGCATTTGTTGTATAACTGGTTTGGTGATGCTAATAAATTCTCTTAGGTTTAGCTTGTCTGTAAAGGTTTTAATTTCTCTGTTGAATCTAAATGAGATCCTTGCTGGGTAGAGTAATATTGGTTGTAGGTTGTTACCGTTTATCACTTTAAGTATATCATGACACTCCCTTCTTGCTTGCAGAGCTTCTGCTGAAAGATCAGCTGTTAACCTTATGGGGATTCCCTTGTACGTTATTTGTTGCTTTTCCCTTGCTGCTTTTAATATTTCTTCTTTGTGTTTAATTTTTGATAGTTTGATTAATATGTGCCTTCGTGTGTTTCTCCTTGGATTTATCATGTATGGGACTCTCTGTGCTTCCTGGACTTGATTAACTCTTTCCTTTCCCATATTCGGGTAGTTTTCAACTATAATCTCTTCAAATATTTTCTCAGTACTTTTCTTTTTTTATTCTTCTTCTTGGACCCCTATAATTTGAATGTTGGTGCGTTTAATATTGTCCCAGAGGTCTCTGAGACTGTCCTCAATTCTTTTCATTCTTTTCTCTTTATTCTGCTCTGCAGTAGTTATTTCCACTGTTTTATCTTCCAGGTCACTTATCTGTTCTTCTGCCTCAGTTATTCTGCTTTGCTTCCTTCTAGAGTATTTTTAATTTCATTTATTGTGTTGTTCATCATTGTTTGTTTGCTCTTTAGTTCTTCTAGGTCCTTGTTAACAGTTTCTTGTATTTTCTCCATTCTATTTCCAAAATTTTGGATTATCTTTACTATCATTACCCTGAATTCTTTTTCAGGCACACTACCTATTTCCTCTTCATTTGTTTGGTCTGGTGGGTTTTTGCCTAGCTCCTTCATGTGCTGTTTGTTTCTCTGTCTTCTCATTTTGCTTAACTTACTGTGTTTGAGGTCTCCTTCTCGCAGGCTGCAGGTTCATAGTTCCCGTTGTTTTTGGTGTCTGCCCCCAGTGGGTGAGGTTGGTTCAGTGGGTTGTGTAGGCTTCCTGGTGGAGGGGACTAGTGCCTGTGTTCTTGTGGATGAAGCTGGACCTTGTCTTTCTGGTTGGCAGGACAGTGTCCAGTGGTGTGTTTTGGGGTGTCCGTGGCCTTATTATGATTTTAGGCAGCCTCTCTGCTAATGGGTGGGGTTGTGTTCCTGTCTTGCTAGTTGTTTGGCATGGGGTGTCCAGCACTGGAACTTGCTGGTCGTTGAGTGGAGCTGGGTCTTAGCGTTGAGATGGAGATCTCTGGGAGAGCTTTCGCCGTGTGATATTATGTTGAGCTGGGAGGTCTCTGGTGTACCAATATCCTGAACTCAGGTCTCCCACCTCAGAGGCACAGGCCTGACATGTGGCTGGAGCACCAAGACCCTGTCAGCCACATGTCTCAGAAGAAAATGTAGAAAGAAAGAAAGAAAGAAGAAAGAGAGAAAGAGAGAGAGAGAAAGAAAGAAAGAAAGTTATTAAAATAAAAAACTTATTATTAAAAATTTTTTTAAAGTAATAAAAGAAAGAAAGAAAGGGGAGAGCAACCAAACCAATAAACACATCCACCAATGATATCAAGCACTAAAAACTATACTGAATAAAAAGACAGACAGAACCCTAGGACAAATGGTAAAAGCAAGACTATACAGACAAAATCACACAAAGAAGCATACACATACACACTCCCAAAACGAGAAAAAGGAAAAAGTATATATATATATCGTTGCTCCCAAAGTCCACCGCCTCAATTTTTGTATGATTCGTTGTCTCTTCAGGTATTCCACAGATGCAGGGTACATCACGTTGATTGTGGAGATCTAATCCGCTGCTCCTGAGGCTGCTGGGAGAGATTTCCCTTTCTCTTCTTTGTTCACACAGCTCCTGGGGTTCAGCTTTGGATTTGGACCCGCCTCTGCATGTAGGTCACCTGAGGGCATCTGTTCCCGCTGAGACAGGACGGGGTTAAAGGAGCAGCTGATTCGGGGGCTCTGGCTCACTCAGGCCGGTGGGGAGGGAGGGGTATGGATGCGGGGCGAGCCTGCGGCGGCAGAGGCCGGCATGACGTTGCAACAGCCTGAGGCGCGCCGTGTGTTCTCCCCGGGGAAGTTGTCCCTGGATCACAGGACCCTGGCAGTGGTGGGCTGCACAGGCTCCCGGGAGGGTAGATGTGGATAGTGACCTGTGCTCGCACACAGGCTTCTTGGTGGCGGCAGCAGCAGCCCTAGTGTTTCATGCCCGTCTCTGGGATCTGTGCTGATAGCCGTGCCTCGCGCCCATCTCTGGAGCTCATTTAGGCGGTGCTCTGAATCCCCTCTCCTCATGCACCCTGAAACAATGGTCTCTTGCCTCTTAGGCAGGTCCAGACTTTTCCCCGGAATCCCTCCCAGCTAGCTGTGGCGCACTAGCCCCCTTCAGGCTGTGTTCACGCCGCCAACCCCAGTCCTCTCCCTGGGATCCGACCTCCGAAGCCGGAGCCTCAGCTCCCAGCCCCCACCCGTCCCAGCGGGTGAGCAGACAAGCCTCTCGGGCTGGTGAGCGCTGGTGGGCACCGATCCTCCGTGCGGGAATCTCTCCGCTTTGCCCTCTGCACCCCTGTTTCTGCGCTCTCCTCTGTGGCTCTGAAGCTTCCCCCCACCCCCACCCCATCTCCACCAGTGAAGGGGCGTCCTAGTGTGTGGGAACTTTTCTCCTTCGCAGCTCCCTCCCAGAGGTGCAGGTCTTGTCCCTATTCTTTTGTCTCTGTTTTTCCTTTTTTCTTTTGCCCTACCCAGGTACGTGGGGGAGTTTCTTTCCTTTTGGGAAGTCTGAGGTCTTCTGACAACGTTCAGTAGGTGTTCTATAGGAGTTGTTCCACATGTAGATGTATTTCTGATGTATTTGTGGGGAGGAAGGTGATCTCCACATCTTACTCTTCTGCCATCTTGAAGGTCTCTCCTATAGGTAGACCATTTATTCAAGAGAATATGAAAGGTAACATCTTGAGCAAAGATTTTTGTCAGAGATAGTTCTGAAATGAGGCAGTAAAATATAACCTTAAATACAGACAAAAGCAGATCTTCTTAATCTCATTAGAATCTTATTTACAGGAATATATTTATCAGAATAGACCAGTGTATTTGACCTTTATAGAAAAATATGCCATATTTAAAATAAAATCATGAAATATTGTCTATAAAATATATAGTATAGGGAGTAATCTTTTGTAGGAAGTAACGTAATTTAGGAATAAGAAAGTTTTTGTTTATTTCCACAATGAAATTTTAATAACTCATCTATTTTATAAGAACGTTTAAATAGACTTTTAGTTAGTTCAGTTAGGGGGTTAATTAGGGTCACATTATTTGCTTTATTTCCATTATTTACATATTCTAACAGAAACTGAAAAAAACTTTTTTAAAGAGGATGAAATGTAACTGTAGATACAAAATAGTTTAGAAAAGAGGGGACATAGTAGCAGATAGAGATTTTTTTAAATCACTGATTTATATGATAAGTGGCAATGGTTTGGGGTCAGATAAGGATGTAATATTTTTAGAAAAACATAAATCAGTAAAGTATTATTCAAAATAAAGAAAAACTTGAACATCAGAGCAATTAAATCATTAACCCAATAATGCTGTTAAAAACATTTGTAGGCTAGGCACTTTGCAGATTTACTAATTTTTAAAGGATAGAGACTGTTCATCTTGTAAAAAAGTTTTTTTAGGTGTAAAAATACAAGGAGAGACATGTGATTTATTTTTTATGGCTTTCATTGACTTCACAAAAAAAGGGGGAAGAATTAAAAAAAAAAAGACAATTAGAGAGCAGTGTTACATTTGAATGTATAGGCTGAAATATTGAATAAAATTTTAAAACTGAATGCACCTTCATCAAGTTAATATAATACTTACGTTTACTGAAGGAGAACAAGGATATTCTAGCATTAGAAAATGCTATCAGTATAAGTTTCTTTCATTACATTGATGATAAAAAGTATTATCTCAAGAGGTGCACCAGAATGTTTGATAGAATTAATAATTAATTCTTCTTTTAAATTCTCATCAAACTACAAATGTAAGGGAATTCCCTTAACCTGATGAAGTTTATGTACCAAAACTTTATACATCCCATAGATAAGTCATACTTTAAAAAAATTTAAATAAAAGACTGAACAAAAGTAAAGATGACCTCTATATCCCAATTATTTCACATTGAACTGAAAATTCTGGTAGCTAGCCAATTAAATGACAGAAAACAGAAATAGAGACGCAAATATTTTAAAGGAAAGCAAACTCGTAGTTATTTGCAGACTCTGTCTATAGGATAACCTAAGCCAATCTGTAGATCATTAGAACCAATAAGAACACGCAGCAAATGTGTTGTATTCAAGATCACAACCTGAAATAATTAAAAATATATAGTATTAAAAAATACTCCATTCACAATATCAACATAAACTAAAATATTAAGAGCAAAAATTGCTGGTATATATGTGCAAGTTCTTTATGAAATAAAAGATTATGAAGTATTGAAAAACATAAAAGAAGCTCTGAATAAATAGAAGTAGATAATAAGTTCATGAGAAGTTAATTCTGTCCCAAATATATTTATCAGTGCAATGTAATTACAATGAAAATCTAAAAAGCAAAGTTTTCTTGTAGCTCTTAAACAAACTGATCCTAAATTTAATGAGAATGCAACAAAAATATCTAGCATCTATAAAATTAAAAAAAAAATATCTAGCATAGTTCGGGGGAAAAATTAATAGTGGAAGGTTTCTTCTTGCCAAATATTACAACTTATTATAAGTATGATTCAAGATCAGAAGTGGATAATACACAAGTAGAATAGAATAGAGAACTTATAAATAGACCCAGGAAAACACGTTCTCTTGGTAGAGGGGACATTACAAATCAGTAGGCTAAAGTAGAACTATTAAGTAAATGATGTTACAACCATAGTCGTTGCATAAAGGAAGAAAAAAATTGGTTCTTATCTTACATTATATGAAGTATTTCCAGATGGAGGAAATAACTCAGTAGGAACACTGAAATTTAGAAATATCACAAGAAAGTTGTAGGAGAAGGTAAAATATCTGATATATGATAGTGAAAGAATTTTTAAATCGAATACATAAACACATCTTATAAAATAAAGGTTGATGAATTTGACTATCAAAACTATGAACTTCCGCATGACTAACATCATCATAAACCAAGTTAAAAGATAAGCTAGGGTTGACTAGGAGACAATATATGCCACTTTGTAGCAGATAATTATTATCTAATTGCATTTCTGAATTCAATAAGAAAGAACACATACATCCTAGTAGGAAAAGAATGAAAAGATTCAGTGATAAGCAATTCACTGAAGAGGAACCCAAGAGTCCAATAAAAGTATCAGAATATACCAAAACATTTTCAACAATATGAGAAGTACCAGCTTACAAAGAAAATAATATCTCTTATTCATATGGGCAAAATTTTTAAAACTTTGATAACATGATATACTGAAAAGGGTCTTTGGAAAACTGTCATAGTTATATATGGGAGTATAAAATGTTACAATAATTTAAGAGAAAAATTGGTGAAAACATTATAATTATATCCCTTTCAAACCAATCATTCTATTCTACCTATAATCTATTTTTAAAAGTTGGTGCACAGGTGCACAAAAATATACATATGATGATTTCCATTTTAGCTCCTTTTGTAATAAGAAATAATTGGAAACAATTTTATATGTCCATCAACAGACTAACAGATAAATAAAATGTGTTATTAACTCTATGATGGAATACTATATATAGAAAAAAAGGAATTAACTACATTAGCATATACTGATACAATAGAGAGCAAGACAATTGTGAAAAAAAAGAAATTGCAGTATTATGCTCAATATTTAAATGAAACTCACATAAAGTACTATTATATGTTGCTCTCTCTCTCACACACACAGTCAAAAGACATACTGGAAAGTTGCTTGTAGTACTGGGAAGGTACAAAGGGGTAGAATTTGGGATGAGGGACACAGGTCACTTTAGATTTATTTACAATGTTTTATTTCATTAAAATAGACTTAGAACAAATATGATAAAATGTGGCAAAACAGAGAAGCAACAAGAAGAAATATTAGTCATTCCACCAACGAGGGAGCACTAAGCACCACCAAGAGAGTTGAAATTTAGTGAACATTGTTTCAGAGTTCTGTTGTTGCTGTTGTTGTTGTTGCCTTTTTATTGAGGAAAAATGGTGAAATGGTCTTAAAACTCTGAAGATTATAGTTTGGATGAGTTTATAAGTAAAGCAAGAGCTTACATTGAAAAATATTTAAAGTATATCTTATTATTGTGATTCACAATGTCTTTTTCCATCAAACAACCAGATCACTTACCTTTTCATATGCAACTTGTTTCCATGGGCCAACAAAGTTTTACAGATTAGAACATAGTGATTAACGGTACACCATGTGATAACATTTCATTTTTTTTTTATCACTGATCCAAAATACCGGTGTTTCTCACAACATAGCTAAAAAGACTCTGCCTTAAATACTCTTAGAATTTTTTTTTTTTAAGAATTGGAAAGAGAAATTGATTTTTAAAGCTTCTTTGTTCAGAGCATTTGTTTAATTCAGTTTAAGTCTCACTTTTTTAATAAGGAGTTGGTATCTTTCATGTTTGTTGAAAACTGTTTTGGACACACCTAAGTATTGACCACTTCAACTATGTGGTAATGAATGAGACCTAATTGCAACCTGCTGGCAGCGAATAAATTGTATGGTTGATTGTTTTTGATAAAAGAATAAACCATTTTAAACGTTTGAATCTACAAACCCACAGTTATGAAAAAACAGCAGGCATTACATGGCTCCAAGCAGAGATTATGAGAGATGAATAAGTAAAGTTTGTTCTGTTTTCACACTCAGAAATAATCTGTCAGGACCGTAAACTGGTAACCAGTTAAGAGCATTAAACTCAGTGTTTCCCTATTTTGCTTAATTTATTTACCTTCCTCTTTTATTCTTCAGTGTAATTATTCAAAATTTCTGTTGTTTTTGGGTCATTCAGTCCTGCAGGCAACAATTCAGTTCTATTATTTTGCTTTCTGCTATTGAAATTACCTCTTTTTCAGTAATGATGGTTTTCTGAGATGTGAAACACCCAGATGCTGCAATGATGAACATCATTTAAATACCTGAATAAACAAACTTATCCGAAGGCTATCAGTTTTTCTTTTTGAAGCTCCCTGAAACATTTCTTAATGTATCACCCTTTGTTAGCAACTTCATCATGTTTCTAATTAAATGTGTCCCCTTCTAGGCTAAGAAATATTCTAACTAAGTATTTCTGTGGTTAGGGGAAGAAGTATTGGGAATTCTGCAACTTTCTTTCCTAGAGGCCAGGAAGAAAAGCCTGAAATAACCACCATGTCCTATGTGCTTCTTGTGTTTGGCACTGTATTCTCTATCATTTGCAGAAGTTACTCTTTGGCACGCCGCTCAGTGCCTGGCATATAGCAGACATTATTGTTTATATTAGCCTGTTTCTTTGATTTGTGAATCTTCTTGTACATTCAACGTCTTCTCTAGAAACTAGCTCCCCTCTCCTTCACGCCTTGAGTCCTTGTCTTAACCATGTTTCTAGCTTCTGTAGACTTCATGCTTTAACATCTACCCATTATTCAAATGTCCAACACTCTTTGTTCCAGACAACATGATAATGCGCCTGAGTCACCTTGCCTTGGCCTCGCCTCCTTCATTACCCTCCCTCTTTGCAAGGAGTCCTCCTCCTGCGAGCACACCTTTCACATACAAACCAACCGGTCCAGAGGCTACACCCCCAACCATCACCCCTATCAGACTGTCTCACACTCTGGGTCATTATCTACTTGCTCCAATCACCCAGGGCAAAATTCCAGACAAGAGAATGTCCCTATGCCCCAGTGCCCACTGAAATTATTCAGTCTAGCCAGTCCTAAGCCTGCTTACCCAGCCTTTCCTATTCCTTCTCACAAAACCACACTAAAGCCTCTTGCTGACATTTCCCCTCTCCTTCTATCTTGTGACAGATCCATCTGAGCCCCCCACAAAATGAGCGTTCCCTTCCCCTAGGAACTGTGAGTAACAAATATCTTTTCAGTGATAAGCATCTCCTGATCTGTTGGCCTTGCTATACCTCAAAATTTCCATTAACACCCTCTATTTTAAAACAGTCCCAGCTTTTACTTTTTATATATTTTTAACTGGTTTATGTCTGCTCAGTTGCATTTAAACCTTCCCGTAGTAGAGTATGTTTCTGTCTGTACATTGGCTCTTGACCAGATTTATCCTGGGTTCATCAATTTGGCATATTGGTGAGTCGGCCCACCCAATCCTGATCTTTTCACCATTAGATCTGATATCTAAGGGCCTACTGAATATATCCTTTGGATGGTCTAGAGGCAACTCAAAGTCAACATATACTTAGATGAACTCAAAATCTCACTTGAACCTCTCCTCCGTCAGTAATTCCTATCTCAGATCTTGGGCCAGAATAGCAAGAACTACCTGAATACGTTCATTCCACCAATTTACCATTATCCTAGTTCCAGTCCTATCACATTTTGTTTGGACTATGACAATGAACTTCTCATTTGCTGTTTTGCCCTTATCACCACATTATTTGTCACACTGACTCCTGTTTTTTTGAAATATGAATGTGAACACGACCTTCAAGATAAAGCCCCAAATTTGTAACTTGACATTTCAGGCCTTTCGTGGTCTGATTATTGCCTGCCTCTCAGCTTCACCTGCTGTAATTCCCTGTCTTTATTTTCTTTCACTAACAATACTGAATTGCTTATAATTTCCTACCAAGGTCACAGAGACTTTGTGATCTTCCATCTGCCAGCTACCTTCTCCTAACTGTTCCCTTGACTGTATCCAACTCATTCTTTAAGACGTATCATGTATCATCTCTTCTAGAAAGACTTCCCCTGAACCCCCCTGATCTAGGGCTGTGCTTTTGTGCTTTTATAACTTGTGCCTTTGAAATGCTCTGTGCAGTTTACACGTGGTATTTAATATATTTCTTAAAGATTCTCAGCTGTATAACACATACACTAATGAATAGTACATCTTAACTTTCCCCCTCTAGTGCCTGTCACAAGGCCTGGAGCTGTGTAGTCATGTAGACAGTATTGTTTCAAGTGAATAATAATCATGTAGCTGAATATGCGTGGTAGAGGACCAGTAGACTGTACCTCTTTTGGTACAAAGAAGATGAATCAACATGAAGAGATTTAGTAAAAATACCTCCAATAAAAGATTCATCCTGAATGGCCTGTTGGATTCAGAAAAGCAGAAGCTAATTAAATGTGCAATGAGAATTAAGGTTCAAATAATTGGTAAGGTAAATATTGATAAAGAATACTTGCAATAGAAAATAGTTTCCAGGTTTCCTTTTACATTTATGCTCATCATATAAGTTGTACTTATTTCTATACCATTCTAACAACAAGTCCTTGTTCTTGACTCTTCACCTTTTGCCTTTGGCATAGCATTTGTTTGTCTTAATGATTGGCTTGTGGACTAATGACTGCTCTTTGGTAGTTACTGCATTTGGAATGAACCTTAAGTCTCACATTTATCTCTTCCCATCTGGCTCTTCCTAGCTGTTGGACCCCCGCATTTGACTCTGACTGAGTAACAATCAGGATGTGAGACTTCCTCCAGATTCATAGACATCAATATCAAGAACTTACGGTCTCAAGACCAATTCATTAAAATAATGCATTCAAGTCCTGCTACATCATAGCACTAGGTAGAAAGTAAACTAAAATCAGGCTCCCTGTCCTTGTGTTATTCCGTTTTGCCTTAGAACTATTCCGTAGCCAAAACTTGAAACAACCATATGAATTGCTTAAAGAAATGTTCTTTTTCACCTTCATCCACAAAGCAATATAGTTTTAGTGATATTTTTGTAAAAGAGGCACAGGAGATTGAATAGTGTTAGTTTTTAACACTATGTAGCTGAAAAATACCACACAATTATTCCCAGCGTCTAATGAGTTTGAAAAGAAAGAGAGAGATAATGGAAGAAGAAAATATTTTTTGTCAGCAAGCAAATTGGTAACCATTTCTCCTTCTTTATTCTTACTTGTGCTGTACAGTTTATTTATAAATTATCTTTTATCTGTAAATTATTGTTGATTTTTAAATTTTATTATATTAGATATATTTTATATATTACTTTTATAAACTTATGTATAACTTTATATATATATTTTTCATTATAACATTATATATACTGGTAAATATTTAGTGAGAAAATATATAAATTCTTTTTTCATTACTTCTTTTTGTCCCGTAAAATAAGAAGGAATTACATCAGCTGAGATTAGGCAGAGTAAGAGGTTATGAAGATTTAGAAAGTGCACTAATAAAGAAAATATATAGAGTTGCCAGGCATGGCTGAGGGTCCAATATATATTTATATATATATGTGTTTATAGATAGATAGAGAAAGATACATACAGACACATGCACACATACTTATATTTAGTATTATAATTCAATTTTCAAACAAAGGTAAATTTTATGTAATTGAATATAAAATTCATGGAGAGTAATTTTAAAGATGAGTGACTTTTGGAATCTCTTTTTTAAATAAAAAGGATAGACATTTTGAAGGTACATAATGACTGTTATTTTTTTAGATGCACTATTTTTGTCTCTTACTAAAATAAACTCACAGACTGTAGTTCCCGGAAACACCCTCTAAAAAAGTTAAATTTGCAAACAGTCTTCTGGCACAGTGTTTCTTTGTAATGATTGGTTGCATATGGCCAACAGTTTCTCAGTTTCATCCTAGAGTTCCGTAAAACCCTCAGGTAGTAGATACCATCTGGTCCTGGTGATTAATCTACATTTACTTTATGAATTTTGTGAAAACATCCTGACTGTGGACCAATACTTGATCTTGTATATCCAGCCTACTCATTTCCTGGAACAAACTGGATTTGGGAATCTCCCTAATATCTTCCTAATAAAAGTCTATGGCAAAGATTTACTTCTGTCTATCATACCCCACATTTTTATCCTGGAGTATATTGTTTGTCCCAAAGTCAGCCAAAGATCCCAGGGATGATGACCCAGCTGGATTTCTGCACTAGATAACAATGAAATACTTTTCTATTGGCTTTTGAGTCTCTCATGAGGTATCCTTTGCCCAGCCTGCTTGTAGGTTACATCGATGAACTTCTCTTTTCTCCTCATTCTGTCTGTCTTTGCACTCCTAACACATATTTGCCAAGCAGTCTATTTTTTGCAAATACTTGGTATTTTTGATAATTGGCACACATTTTTGGTGTTCACAAAAATGTGTATATCAGTTGTAACCAGACATTTTATACATATTGATTCTGAAAAAAGCCCCCTATTTTTTTTTCTTGACATGTGAACATCTTTTTTTCCTCTTTTTAATCAGGTGTTGAATTTTCGTAAAAACTATTACTTAAGAGATTAGAAACTATTACTATAATGAGAAGTTTTTATTCTTCACTGTAAGTACCTGAAATTCCTGACATTGTCAGTTGTTTGCTTAGCTGCACACTCTGTTGAAAGAATAAGATAGCAATGATTTGGGTTTCCTTGTATAATATATAGGAATAACTAAAGAAGCTTCTATACAGAAAAAGTCCCATGTCTTTTCTGAAATTCCACTAATAAATGAATGTCTAGAAATACTAAATTCAAGGTGATTAAATATTTCTATTAATTTGCAACATGTAGGACTAATTCAATAAATTATACTTTTTCTCTGAAGAACTCAAACATTTAACAGCTTCATCACTTGAAATCTCACAGCAGTCAGAACTGTGAGCTGGGGATGTGTAGTGAGAGAGGTTGGTCTGATCAGTATCACTTACCCCAAGATTGCTGTTTTCTGCTGCTCTCATTCTGCTTGCAGATAGACATGCTGATATTTTCCATAAGACACCACAAAGTATTTCAATACAGCAATAACCCACTAAAGCTGTTCACCTGTGCAAAATCTAAAAGTCATTTTACTTGCAGCCATAGCCAAACATTTATAAATATCACAAAAATAAAACTTTAGTAATTGAGCAATTTCAATTCAGTATTCATCTGTTTAGAAATTGTTGCTTGCCGTGCATCAGCAACCAAATCTAGTAAGTAAATGAAATTGGGAGCCATCAGTGACCACAAAGGGAGTGTAAGCTGTAGAGGGAATAGTGAAAACTATGATTTGCCACAGTATTCATTTCAGCCAGGTAAATAACTGCTTATCATACTCTCCCTAAGGGAGCAATTAAAACTGAGTCTCAGGTGATGAAATGCATTTTCAGCAATGGAGACAGACTCATTTTGCCATTGTTCCTATTTTGTTTGCATATATTCATCATTAATTAGCATAATCATTTTTTTCAATTTATATACATTAAGTAAAATACATGAAATCAAATGCAGAAAAAGCACATACATATTACATGCATATACACACAGACATGTATACACACAACATGCATGTATATTTTACTCAACTTTGTCTAGTAGAACTATAGGTGAATTTTCACCTTGGATCTGTTGTTGACATGATGTGCAGCTCTAGGCAAATTATTTTAATGCATGAATTTTAGAACTTTTTGGAAGCAGCTAAGATAATTTACCTGAGATCAGTGCTACTAATTCAGTTACTAAATTGCATTTGCATATTGAGGATTATGCTTGAAATGGATAAAAATTGATTTGGGTTTCCATAGTATACAATTAATGGCACTTGGCCATCTAGAAGAATAGTCTTAGACCATCTTTTCTTTCTGCAGACTTGATAACCAACTCTGTACCAGTTCTCTTCATCCTAGTCTTCTGCTTTCATATTTTGAAGCTTATACTCTTGTTTCTGTTCAATCACTATTTACTATGGCTTACTGCAACCCAAAATTCACTTCTACTTCCTTATTAAAATTTGCACTGTCATCTCCCTCCTGCCATCTTTCTCAATGACTTCTGCATTCACATAGAAAATTTGTTACAACCCACAAAATAATTATACATGTTTGACTTGTTGCCAGAGGGCACCTTTTTTCTGTCTGATTCCCAGGGATTATTGACTTTGTTATCTACTCTATTTTACACACCTAGAATATATGCTTTGTATTCCTCTGGGGGCATTCTACCTCTCATTATTACACCTTTTTCTTAGATTGAGACTTTTCGGCCACATGAGATTTTCCTGTCTACCATTAGTGTTCTATTAATAGTTGCTTTAATAGCACTGTAAATAGTACATAAGACTCATTTCTTCCTGGATCCTTTTTTAGACTGAATGTTCCTCTTCTGTCAAAAAGGGTGTATTAGTCATCTGCATGTATGCCTTAAGAACGAGCACTATGCTTTGATCTTGATGCATACTCAATAAACTTGCAAAGTTCAACTGAATAAGGAACTATTGAGAATTATATCAATAGAAGGAACTTCTATTTCCAATGATAAATGCATGTGTTTATCACCCATCCCACCCATATGCCACTGAAGTGATAGGAACAATACTTTAAAGAATTAATATATGACAATCCTGGAAAATAAGAAGGAGTTCCTTTAGCTTATTAGAAACTTGGGGAAATTTCTATTTTCAAAAAGTGGTTTTAAAATGATACTGGAAACAGATCAGAGAAACCACAATCCAAAAACAAGTGTAGGCAAGAACTGCTGCATAGATGAATGTCCTCCCTCCGTACTGAGGCCTGAAGAAACTCTAATCTCAGAGTCATCAGGTACAAAGGGTAGTTGGGGCCCATGGGGCAGTCAAAAAAGTAAAGAGCAAATTAGAGCAAATATATATATATTTGCTCATTACTTGTTTGATTTTTTGATTGATATATAAAAATGATTACAGTTACAATACATGTGTAATTTTAATGTAAGAGGAAAACTGAAAAAAACACTTTTTAAAAAAATTAAAGAAATTAAGAAAAATTAATTTAAATTAATTTTTTTTAAAAAAGCAAAGCAATAATAAGGTTTCATTCTGGATTTGAATTGAAGGAAAAGAACAAGCACTTCCCATCTTTAGTCTTTACTCTATAGATTTTATTGTCATTGCTTTTTTATTACAATGAGTATGTATTTGACAGACAGTGTCCTTTTCTGACTTCCCTGCTAATAAAATAATATAATCCAATGATCAACCAATAAAATCTCACTTAGTCCCCAGTTTCCAACCCTCTTTAGAAGCTAGCAGTTGCCATACGGTTTAGTCCTGGCCAGCTGAGTACACTGAGAAGTTTGCCGGTTAAATTCTGATAAAGGAGACAGATGTTCCAGCACAGCCCTGCTTGCCCTTCATCCTGCCTTGAAAGTGGACATGATGGCTGGAGCTATAGCAACAATTTGCATATGTGAGGAAATAAACATGAGAACAAAAGAATATAACTGTCTGTGACATTGTTGGCAGCTGTATGGCTGGTTGTGCAACTCCTGCCTCAAGACTATTGGTTAGGTGAGAAAATGTAATTCCCCATTTGTTTAAATGAATGTGTTTCTAGTTATCTGCTGGTTGTATTATAAGTTAATAACTTAAGAAAAAAGTTAACATTTCTAGTTCCTCAGTTTTAAGTCTAATTGAACATATAAGAGAAACATAAATTGTAAAAGTGCCTACAGAGATAATAAACATTGTATATGAATATGAAATAATATAGAATAAACCAGGCCTAATTTACAAACCAAGATGGTTGATAATTTTCATGTTAAATTACTGTGAGCTTTTTATTAAAAAAAAAAAACTCAAAATTAACCTTACTTTAATAACAAGATTTTGTCAGATTCCTGTCAAGCCCATTCAACTGAAGTCATTTTATAGCACGCCACCGAGTCACTAAAATATTCCTAAATTTAAAAGAATGGCAGTTTTTTATCCAGTTAGCCCTAGAAGGAGAGTCTGTGATACTGAGATCCTGGACTTTCCAAACTGACAGAAATGCCTAGTTAACCTGGCACTGTTATAATACCAAACACACCATGTTTTGTGACTCGGGGTCTGTCTGTTCCTCTCCTTCTGACAAATGCTGGCACTATCAAAAAAAAAAAGCTGTCAATTCTCTTAGATGTGTAATTTTATAAGGGGCTAATTTTTTCTCACTGCCTAATGAGATTTTGCTCCAAATAAGTGCCTAAAACATATGGAGATAATGTTCATTAGATCTAAGGGAACTGTTATCTTTAGAACTGTCAGAGTTGAAATTTTAAACGGATAAAACTTAATATCTTTTTTTCAAAATAAATTGCTTTTGTTTACTGTTCAGCACATGTGTTAGGCTAAAGAGAATTTGTGATAATATCTACAACCATTTGATAATTCATTAAAAGAACATCGTGTTCACAGTTTTTTGGAAACGACCATTTTGCTTGCTCCATCCAGGTCCCCTGAGTTTTTTACTGGCAACTTTCAATATTAGGAAAGTATTAT
Organism: Balaenoptera musculus; assembly: GCF_009873245.2. Classification (NCBI taxonomy): domain Eukaryota; kingdom Metazoa; phylum Chordata; class Mammalia; order Artiodactyla; family Balaenopteridae; genus Balaenoptera; species Balaenoptera musculus. The sequence continues at coordinate 46,503,291 of NC_045798.1, forward strand.
ACATCCCTAAATGTTTATGTTTCTTTGTGTCTGTAAAATATTTTAGCCTCACAGTTATTATTTTTAGAGTACAACGTATTTTATCTGCACACTCTGTCTCTCCAAATTAATTGTAGGCACTCAAGAGAGATTGTCTGTTAATTTTATTTTTAAGTAAAAACATGGAATCATTCTGCCAGAAAGAGAGTTCAATTTATTTATGGTTGATGCTGATAATTATGGTATTTAATGATAGAGTAAAAATAATATGCCTGCATTTTAAAGGTATTTAAAGGCACACACGATTCACTTTTTGGTTGAGAGTTTGCTTCAATCAATATACTCTGTGTTATCACAGAATGGGAAATCTCAGGTGGAAACTGGCTCATGCCAAAGTGCCTAAGTAAGTAAATTAACACTTGTATACTATCACAGAAGCATGCCTAAGTGAGAAATAGCCTAAGTGGGAAGAGTGTTGGTGCTGGTGTTTTAGCAATTATCACAAGAGAGTCTTTGATTGGTGGAAAGATGTCAAGGCTAAATAAATAAACCTTCCTTGAAGACTACAATATTTTTTTTTCAAAGACTAGGATGTATACAACATACAGTCAGATGTGCACTTTTTTTTGGCCTTGGATCACAAGGAATGTGTCACAGACTACTGTAAAGACCTTGTCAGGTCTTTTGGGAAGTTCAGCCTGCACCCTTCTCAAGGGGCCTTGATAGCCTTGTGGCTGGATCCAACTGTTCCTAAAGGTTTATGGAAATTCTGATACGTGCCAGTGGGGTAAGCTGTGGCCAAAAGTGAGCTGTAAACAACACTAGATGGTATAATTACCAGCATAAGGATATCTTACCCCTGGAATATTCATTCCCATCATTCCTATTATCTATGTAAATAAGACGTTCCAGGCCCACCTGGGTTTAATGTGAAATAAATCCCAAGTGTCCCTGGGATATAAAATCAGTAGGTCTAGACTTCAGCCCAGTCTTTCATGGTTGGATTTGTGCTTGCATCTCCTGGTTCCTCTCTTTATTTACTATGTTTGTCTCGGACAGATAATTTCATCCCTTGGGTCAGGATCCTCATTTATAAAAGAGGGGTATAAAAGCAATGTAATCAAATGAGATAGTGTACATAGGAGCCTAAGCATAGTGCCTCATATTTTTTTGTCTCTCAAGAGATGGAGGAAGAGAGGCTAATTCTTTTCCCACATTTACTTCATGAAATGCTGGATGGCATTTCCTGTTAGATTTGTAGATTAGATTTGGTCTTAGAATCAACACAGTATCAAGAGTTAATGTCAGAGTGGGGAGCAATATTTATATAAAAGTTAAAATTCAATGAAATTTCAGCAAAGGCTCAACAATATAGTCACAATTTTTTTCTTCTCCATTACACAGATCATAAGTCTATCCCTTTGTTAATGTTTCAGCTTATCTATAAGCTCTAGAATCAAGAATACAAAGGCATTTTGGTGATTAACCATTTATTTACAACCAATTAATTATTTTCTTTTATTTATAATGAACTCAATAAGCAGAATCTCACATTTTATACCATGTAAGCATCCTTAAAATTTTAAAAATAAAATCTTTTGAAACTTAAAGTGAGTTCTTTCAGTAGGACTGTTTTGATTTAATCATAACTGTCATTGTAAAAGAAAAAAATTATACTCAAGAATTCAGAATTACCTATTATATTCTATTCATAATATGAAAATTTGACTTTTCTTATTTGAGCATAGACAGATACATTTAAGTATGTGATTGTGCCTTGCCCCTGTAAATAATGAGTGGGGAAATTCACTTAACCTGGTAACATGTCAAAACATTGATTGCTTTCTAACAAACCCAGTACCCAGTAATCATACTCAATATCCACTAAGCTACATTTCATTTGTTTTCTTTAATGAGAGGTGAGAAATTCATTCCTAGTTCAAATTTTTGTGGCAGGTAAACATGAATTTGGTTTACAGCTTCACATTCTATCTCTTCTTCAAAATCATCCAAATCTGTTTACAGAGAAATAAAGCCAACATTGATGGCATTGTTGGCCAAAGTAATGTCAAGAAAATCTGACAAGAATATTAGAAAAATAGAAGACATAATAAAGAATAGTGAATTTTAAAAAAATCTCCTGAAAACTTTATGCAGTAAAAGAAAGAGCACACTAGCCAGAAGCAAGAGCACAGGGGAGAAAATAACACTTTAATCCCTTGCTAATTCTCACAGATCTGAGCTCTCTGTGGAAACTGAAATATGAAACTCACTGGCCTTAGGCATATAAAAAACATCAAAAGTGAAAAAGGTCACACCAAGTTTGGAGAAACCTTGATCTTTATGTTAAAAAAAAAAAAATGGGAAAGCCTAATCTTTTGCTAGCTCAGTGTAAGATGAGAGATTTTCCAGGCAAATCGTGAATGTTAAGAAAATACTTTCAAAAACAGAAATAGCATTTTTGAAAGCCTGAAACCAAATATATAACAAAATAAAATCATTTAGGATATCAAGGAACACATAAAACTACTGTACTAAAATGGTGTCGTTTTAACAATAACATATAACAATATTGTTATACAATAACATAAAACAACTAAAAAAAATTTAAAGACTATATTTGCAGATATAGGTTATAAAACAATACCCTAATGAATGAAATAAGTTATGTAAAATATTTAATCATTTAGAGTTTTATTTTAAAGGATATTTTCCCTATAAAGTTGAATTGTTTAAAATAAGATATTTAGTAGTGATTTAAATCAAGGTCATAAAATAAATTTTGATCATTGAAGAAAATATATGATTATTGGAAAAAATCAAAGTTTCCCTTAATAAGAACCAACTTCTCATATCTCTTAATGATAATTTTATTCACAATATTATAATTCTGGATTGAGATGGTCATAGAAGGTAAGACACCAAATGATGTAATTTCTACTGAAACTAATTCATCACTGTCTGTCTTTCATATGAAGAACAGCAATGTCATTTAAAAGATAAGACTCATCATGGAGAGAGAATCACCATGAATTGTTTTTTTTTGTTTTCTGTGTTTTAAATTTTTACTCCTATCATATTAAAGAACAAATAGCAGTCTTTGAAGAATTGAAATTTGGTCACCTGTGACTTTAAAAATGAAGTATCATCTTAGATTTTATGACAGTAGTTCTCAAATTGAATGCATGTAAGGAACACCCACCTTACTTGATAAAAGTTAATAAATTTCTAGGTCATGCCCCTGAGAGGTTAATCAATGGGTCATCTAGAGGCCCGGAATCTACAATTTTAACAAGTTCTCCAGGAGGTTGGGTTACAGTTGCATATTGGCTCTAAGTTTAAGAAACAGTGTCCTAGAGGCTCAAGTAAAAACCCACTTCCCATATTTTTACTCCCTGGTAGTAGAGAGAATCCTTACCATATGAAATATGGAGAAAAGACTATTGCATTGTTTTGAAATATGGAGAAAAAACTATTGCATTGTTGATTTAAAGAAAGTCATGGTGGGAGATTGTCCATCCACAAAAATCTATTCTCTCCTTTGTCCATAGTAACTATAGCTGTGACATGATTGACCAGTCAGCCACATTTGCAGATAGGTGAGCATGTGATCAAGCTCTCACCAGTAGAAAATGATTGAAAACTGTAAGTCCCATTTCTGCTCAGTGCATTTAAGAATGGCATCATGCTTCTTTTACATTCCTCCACCCACCCCCCCACTTCATGGGGCTTGCATGGTGATGATCAGAGAGAATTTAAAAGCCATGTTATAAAGTTGGAAGAGCTGCCATCAAGTGACTGCCACTTGTTGATGCAGATCACCATTCCTGAACTGTTAAGTGAGAGGGAAGTCAACTCTATGTTTTAAAACCTCTGAAATATTGTTGGATCACTTATTATTCATACTAACTACTCCACAAAGTATAAAGAAAAATGTTATCATTTTAATACTTTTACTGTAATTAATATTATTGAACTCTAACTCTAGGCCAAGCACTAAGCTATTGCTATAAACATCTCATTTCATCATTCAAACAATCTCATAATATGACACATTTTCCTCATTTTACCAGTAAGGCAACTGAAGGCATAAAGAGGCCACAGAACTGATTTCCGGTTACTCATCCAGCAAATATTAAAGTCAGAATCTGCTAGAGCCGGGATTCCAACCCAGATGTGTGTATACTGAGATTTTTGCTCTAACCACTATAAATTCAGAAAAAAATTAATATTTGCATTCATTTCTACAGAAAACTTAGTAATTTATGGTATCCGTAGACCTAATGATGACATTTGTCAGCATCACATTTAAACTGATAATCCCAAGAAGAATGTCTCTTTCAGTGACAGGGAGATTAATATTTCAGTGACTGAGAAGGGACATTAACAGCAAAACAACCTCAAGTAAGGTCTGAAATAAGATATTTCCAAGAGGAGTGGTCAACCATAGAGGTAAATTAAGGATGGCATGCGGGAGAGGCTTCTAAGAACCATGCCAAATAGACTGTCTAGGCTGCACAAGATCAGGCTATACTTAGGAAAATCAGTGTTTTCTGCTCAGGGCAAGGAAATAAACTGGGATCTGGTCTCTGGGTAGAACAGCAAACTTAAAAAAAAATTATTTATTTCCTCTTGTTTCTTAATTATATCTTTTTTATGATTCCATTTGTACTTGGCTATAATTTGTTCTTAGGAATAAATGTTGAAAATTATGACAAGGAAATTATTATCTACTCCTTCTCAGGCGAGACTGACAAAACACAAGAAGTCCAGTGCCCAGTCCTATTGTTCCCAGCAGAGTCCTACAGGGGAGACCTGACAAACCTGTTGTAGCTTGCAGACGCTTATGCTCTGGACCACAAGAATTCAGGGCAGAAATAATTGCTTATTTTTCTTTATAGGATCAACTTTCTTAAAGGCCTACCTGAACTTGAAATTCTGGGGTCCTGGGTATATACTGAGCAATTCCCTTCACTCTTTTCCAGGCTTTATAGAAAACAGATCAGAGCCAAAAACAGTTCAAGTGTTCTGACAGGACAATGAATTGATGGCCCTTCAAACAAATACATTTAAAGTACCTATTCATCATTATTTTAGAAAAGCAGTTGAGTAGTCCAGGGGAAATGCTTTAGCTCACATACTCTCTTTAACATAGAAAAAGTTCTGTACTTCACAGGACTCTTGCCTCAGAAGGCATTTCCTGGGATATTTTGGACAAAAGTAAGGATACTTTTGACTATCACAACTGAGGGGCATTGCTGGAATCGTTTGAAGGAGCCATGAATGGGAGACACTTTGCAACATAAGGGATAGTTTTTCTACACAGTAAGGAACTACCTCTGTCCCACGGACTTTAAATGTCTTACTGGAACTTCATGGGTCAAAAATGTACTTATGACTTTCTGAACTTATTTTTGCATGATTTTAGAAGGCATTAAATTCTACAGTCATATAACTGGAAATTTAAGGAAATTTTTAACACTGTTCTCTTTAGAACATTACCAAGAGTTGTTTAACATTTAGAGAAATTAAATTACCAATGGTGGTGTTTGATTCACCATTTAAAGATACCTATCAATGTAAGTTTGGGTGTTGTATTCATGATAAAATATAAATTTATATAGACAAGATAATTATATACACACGTGTGTATATTATACGTGTGTGTGTGTGTGTTTAATTCTCATCTCAAAATGCCAAATAAATGCAAAATGTTGACAATATTTAGTTGAAATTTGAAGTTGAGTTTTATAGCTTTGCCCACAAATCCACAGTTATGAATTACTCTGCCAACACTTTTTCTTTTTTTAATTACACTATGGAATGGTCAAAATTAAGTGTACATTTTACCAAAAAAAATACCATTGTGTCTGACAAAATTATACTTCCAGCATTTAAAGTAATGTCTGAGAGCTATAATACTATCCCTGGAATGCTTATAAGTATTCCAATCAGAATAATAAAACACTTGTTTCTTAAAGAATAGCAAACTGATAGAAAAATATCAAAAGCTAAAAAATATTGGAGAAAAAAATAAATTTATCGGCTTCAGCAGGTTATTAGTTTAAGGAAGGAGAAAAACCCAAATCAAATTATTTTCTTCTATTGAATTAAGCAGTGAAAGTGATTGAAGAAGAATCTATAAAATAGTGAAAGTTAAAAAAAAAAATCCATCTCTGTAATGAACAGTAGATAAGCATCTTTTCTTTAGAAGTGAATGAAAGTATCCTCATAAAAATAAAGTTCTGCTGCTTGGAGATGTATGGTTTATCATTAATTAAAAAACCATAGAGGAAATGTGACTTTCAGAATTGCTAACTTGGCAGCTATGGAAATATGCTGCTTAGATCTGCTACAGGGGGCGACATTCACTGGTGTCAGCTGGACTTATCTACCCTCTGGATCTACCATTGTATTCATACTGAGGCCATGCTTCCTGTGGGCTGTTCCAGTGAGTACAGTGGAGGTACCAGCACAAGTCCATTCTAACAGGGCAGTAGGTTCCTGTAGTGGGTGACTTTAGCTTGAGGATCTCCCATCTGCCTATTCTGATTCTTCTTAAAACTGCTCTGTAGTCCAAGGTTCTTTATTCCCAGCCCTCCTTCTTTTCCTCTCTCCTTTCACAGGTGTCAGACCTGTGCTGCATTCTGAAGACACTCCTTGTCTTCTTCTGTTTCCTTCCCTTTGTTCTTCATAGGCATTTCCTCCAAAAAACTTTTAAATGTCTAATCCTGCCTTGGTGTCTGCCTCTTGAAGAACCTGAGCTGACACTCTAGCAACAAGTATTTATACTTGTTGACAATTTTTATAACCTTTATGTATCAGTTTACATGAAAAATTTCCTCTTTCCGATATCATTGCTTATGAAACAGATGGAGCCCTAGGGATAGGAAGTCAGTAAGATGGGTTTAAAGTCTCATTTTAAAGTTGAATCAAGTATTTTAGCATATATTTCAATATTCATCAATCGCACTTAACCACCAAGAATTAAAGTTAAAGATTTCATAAACCAAAGAATGTTGTTATTAATGATAACAACATTATCATGGATAATTAATGTAACCCACTGAATGATAAATTTCATAAACTGTGAAAAGACAATAAAGAAGAAATGAACAACTGATCCTAAAATTATTCTAAAAGAATTTTGTTCACTAATTGATTCTGTTGTAGAATTCTTTTAATTAATCAAATAAAAATTGAATACCAAAGTTAAAATATTATGAACTGATGTGACATATTTTTAATATGTATTTGAAAAGATAAGTGAGGTTCTTTTATGCCATAAAGTAAAGGGAGTATTAGTAAATGTATTAACAATCGTATACTATTTTAAAAATCCTTGCTTGCCAAGAACTTTCACTTTCTATCTTTGCAGCAGTTAAATAAGGATAAGCTCAAGCACACAGAAATGGAACTACACTGCTCTCATTTGTGTTCTATTTAAAAAGATATAATGCTTAAATTTAAAAATCTGTATGAACATGCAATACTAGATTGGATGATTAATCCATTTGAAATGGATATGAAACATGCTAGTCAATAATTCAGGAAGAATTAATTAGAAGATGATTTTGAAGCCAAAGCATGATTTAATACATCTAATTATGATAAGTTTTGGACCCAATTAAAACTTACAAAATCACTTCTTGGAAAGAAACTAAATTTCTTATTAGAGCATTTCCAACTATGTATTTCGATGAAAACAGATGTTTGAATGGTAACACTAGTTGCAAATAAATAACAAAGAAATTTCAGGATTTATTTTTTAACAGCAGAAGAACAAAATCCTTTCATGTAGCAGAGACACATGAAATACAGAGATCTCATTGAATTTCTTTCGTAAAGGTGACTTAAAATATATTTCATATTCACTTACTAACTTGAAAAGTATACATTAAAATTGTTTGTTAGAGGCATCATTGTTTTTCAGTCTACAATGACACAGTCCCAGAAGGTCTACTCTATATCTCTATAGCCTTTTGTATATTGTCTTTTTCTTTAAAATTTCCAACTTTTCCTCTAGTTCTATATGATCACTAAAGTCTTCTTAAGTTGCAGAAACTGAATATTTGCCTCTACAGAGGAATTTTATGTCAAAGATTGCTCCCTCTTCCTTTGAGCAATAAGTAAATCCCCCTGCGTTTTCACTGGTCACATGGTCACATTCCCAACTCTCTTCTGCAGCTAGGTATGTCCATGTGACTAAGTTTGGTCAATGGCATTACAAAGAGTTAATGTCTGCACTTTTGAATCATCTCCTTAGTGATGGAGCCCTGTATCTGGGTGCTCCTTACGCACTTGCTGGTGGCTGGGAAATGGGTGATACTGCTGCTTCCTTGAAAGCGACATGTTGGCATTGGCCATCTGATCTGCCCTGGACCGCTCACCTCTAGACGATATCATAGGTTAAATCTATTGCGCGTAAGCCTCCACATTTGAATCCCGTCGTTAGCCTGTTTCTTAACAATACAAATTGTTTATTTGTATGACTTGTTTTCTGTGATACTTGTGACTACCCCAGTCTATGTCATAACACAGAGGAGTGTTTTGACATTAACTTACACCTAAGGACCTGCTTATTTGTGAGAATACTTTCTTCTTCATTGCTTCCAACCTCCACAGTCTATAATTTGTCTTGGCATGTTATTCCTATGCCCATTAATGTCATTTCCTTATTTCTCTCATCAAAAACAAAAACAAAAGAAAACTAAAACCTGGTGTATTTTTACTTTTCCTAACACCAATTTTTATTCTGTATTTTTCTGCACTTTTTATATAGATGGTCTCTGATTTTTTCTTTTACTTTTCTTAATTAATTATTACTGAGTTCCAGTATCAGGCTATTTCATTATGTCTTTATGTTTCATCATGTCCAAGCAATTTACATTGAAATGCAATGTTCTATTATCAATTATTTTTTCATTTGCCTTTATGTTTTAGATAAATATATATAATTTTTTGGAAATTTTGTGTTATGTTATCCATGAACTTTATTCCAGGATAGTAAATGGGATATACCTTATAGAACTAACATTTTATAATAATGTGTGTTATAAAATGTGAGTACTGAGTCTAAAAGTCTTGAAATCATCTCTTGTCATGTCCCTCCAGAGATCTCACCCCCTAGCCCAAGTGGCTTATCCAAGATTCTCTTGCAAATACATATATTACATTTCCCAGGAGGAAATATGGTAAATGCAATCTATCTGGGCCAGCAGATTGGTATCTGATGGATTGGGACTCATCATCACTGGGGTTCACCTAGGCCTTAAATCATTCAGCTCTGAAGTATCCACATCAATAAGAAATGTTTCAAGGAATGAGTATCATGGAAAAACTAGATTTCACGTAAGGCAAAGTAGTGGAAGCAGTATCATGAGACATGGATCATGTTGAGGCATGTGTTCTAAAGAAACAGAGATACCACAAGGGAATAGGACAGAAAGGCATAGCATGGGAGCTGGAGTCTCATAAATAGTTACAAGGATTAAAAACTAGAAAAACAAAGCCAGGGGAAATTTTTCAGCTGGAGAATAGGAACATAAGAGGAATTTTCACTTATATATCCTTTGTCACATTTGGCTTCTATCTCTTCCACAGTTTGGAGTAAGCATTAGAGGGAGATTATGAAGCAAAAACAAATCATGATTTTTATGAATCTTGTAGTATAGAGGTTAGACATATGAACTGGATAGACTTTGAGATGATGAGTAGCTTCTTACTGAGATACTATTGTATGATATGCAATAGATTAGGCACTTTCTATATTATCTCATTTACTGTCAACATTCATTGAATTATACACTTTAAATTGTCAATTTTATTGTATGTAAATTATACCTCAGTACACCTGATTATTAAAAAAAAAAACCCTCCATGTATACTAACTTAGTTGGAATTCTATTACCAGAACTAGAGTTTATTCATTTTTCAATTTGATTAATTCTTATGTTGAGAAAAACACATGAGTTTATTTATTTGAGGGAGGAGTGACAGTACCCTTGTGCCTTAATCTGGTTGCAAAGGATGGTGAAAACAAGAAATTATATTGAATCTTTGGGAAGAAGAACAGGTACCAAAAATGGTATGATGCAGGTTAATTCTCTACACTTTTCAATTTGCCTATAGCTGTCTCTGAACAGGCCATTCTGAATCAGGAACAGTAATTTTGATCCTATTTCCTCTAGGCTTTATTTGCATATATTTGTTATCTTACAGTGCATTTAAGTAAATCAGACTAATTACTATAAACAAACATACATGAGAAACAATATTTGGACAGTGATGATCATCTTAAAATGTGACTACATAGGTGATTGGAATTTCATTAAAATTAAAAATAGAAGTCCCCAAGGATGAAAACTTACATATGAATAAAGTTGATTCTTTAATACTATATTAACTGGGCATGTTATTATTGTAGCAGGGAAGGGATACAATGGTTGCCACACAACCATTTGGACCTTTTAATAATCTTTCAGTGGAATAAAAAAGAGATAGTATTTGGTGTGCACAGATGGTTTAAAAAGTGTTTAATTGTACATTGTTTTGGCAGTAAAGAATTATCATTAAAATATTATATCAGTATCTGAATGATAACATTACAAAACGTAAATAATTTCTCTCAACATACAAGATTGAAATGTCTTATCTTAAGCAAAGTGATACTTAGCAAATTTCAGGAATGTACATTTAAATGGAGTGATGGGATCATTAAATAAACATTTACTGGATTCATTTTATGTTTCAAGCACTTACATTACTGGATATTTTACTATTTCTGCTTTTCAGAAAAAAAAAAGGTAGTCAAAAGTACTTAAATAACATACTTAAGATAAATTATTTTAGGCATTATATATACAAATAATTCATTTCATTCGTTTTAGAGCCTTCAAAGTTTGAATGAAAAGACAGAAGTGTCAGTTAAGGAAAACATATCCTAAAGGATGGTGAAGGGGAGCAGAATTTTCTACCCCAAAATATCCTTCTTTGGCAGAAAGATTATCTTGAGCTGGTTATTTTTAAGGAACTGCAGACACAGGAAAAACTCTGAAAGCCAATAGAATTTATCTTTTTGTAGGAGAAATTTACATTTATAAGGGAAATCGCCATTGTAAGGGTGTCTCCCTCTCTGTACCAGGAAGAGGAGGATAACTAATTCTCTAGAAATTTATCAATGGAGAATGCAGGAATTTAAGTCTGCATAACAACTGTACCCTTGTTTATTGTGCTTTGCCTGATAACCTCCCAGAACCAGCTTCCCCCACCCGAAACATCTTCTTTTGTCTTTAGCTGGAGATGGTATTTAATGTGGTAGCTTGGGCCATTTCCAGGAGTTATTCAGTTTTCCTGGATATCTCCCATGTATAGGGGAGGTATACACGTTATTAAACTTCTGTTTGTTTTTCTCTTATTAATCTATTTTTTATTACAGGGTGGTCTCAGCCAAGAACCTAGAAGGGTAGAGGGAAAATTATTTTTCCTCTCCTACAATGGTCTGTTGCTATACATAGTACTGGTAAGATAGTGTTAGAGTTCATTTCTAATTTAGTTTATTCTATTCATAGCACTCCTTCCTTGTCCAGAATTTTAAATTATATTCACAAGTTATAGTCATTATGTAATTTTCTTACAATTTTACTTAAATTAATTAGACAAAGTTGATCAAATGCTTACCACGTACAAAGAGCTACTGTAAGTAAATACACTGATGACTAAGACAGAAACTTAGCCTGTCCTTATGGAGCTACATTTACATATTTTTTGTGTGTTTCTTTTTGCCTGTTTATTACTTTAATATCAATAGTCTCTCCTGTATTATAAATACATGAAAACATAGATCAAGTCCATTTTATTGACTACTTACATTTAGCACATAGCACAGTGCTTGGCACATAGTAATTGTTCATTAGATACTTTTAAATAAATGAATGGACAAATGAATGACTTTTTTTTCAGAAGCTTAACAGTATTGCTAAAGTTAATAAATAATGGTGGGTGGTGGTGGTGGGATGAATTGGGAGATTGGGATTGACATATATACACTAATATGTATAAAATAGATAACTAATAAGAACCTCCTGTATAAAAAAATAAAATAAAATTCAAAAAAATAAAGTTAATAAATAGTAACCTGAAAACTCAGAACAAACCAATCTTATTTTTTTATTCATTTTTTCATTCAACTACTCAGAGATAAAACAAAAACATAATATTGATACATGGTGCCTATACTCAATGAATTTAGAGGTTAGATAGACTTAGGTCTGGTATAGACAGACTTATAAGGAAATAATTGCTCTAAAGCATCATAAGTCTCTGAAAAGAGGATTCAAGATGATGGCTACCTGATCCCTAATAAATGAACACCAGGTAAAACCAGAGAGGGACAGTTTCCTCCCTTCCTTCCTTCCTTCCTTCCTTCCTCCCTTCTTTCTTCCCTTCCTTCCTTTCTTCCTTCCTTCCTTCCTTTTCAGAGGCTCAAGAATGATCTCCAAGCAGTCACTAACATAACTTTCTTTTCCCTCTATTATAATTTAGGATCATGCCAGGTTTATTCCCCACTGTGATTAGTATATGGTACTAGCTTGTCAATAAGTTGGTGAATTTTGAATGAATGTCAGTATGAGAAATGCTCCAAATTATGAATAATACAAGTTGTTCAACAGAGCAATTAGTTCTCATTTTAGTCATATGCTCTTTGATTAAGCAAGGACCAAATCCTTGTAGGATGTCTGCAGTGATGCATTTAGCTGCTGTTTATTGGATGTGTGGGATGGCACTGAGTACCATAAATATTCAAAGTCACCTATGACAAAAACCTAAATACATATTCCTGCCTGAGTGACAGTAGTAGAATGTTGGGGAAAATAGGAGGGAGGAAATGATATTAAAAAGTGTGGCAGTCTCAAAATGCTGATATTATTTGGTCAAATAAGCTACAGTACATATATGTGATAGCTATTTTTAACACTTATGCAAAAGAGCAATTGTAATAATATACCATAAAGTCAAGAATCAGAAACATATTATTAGTCTTCCCAATGATAACTGTTCTACAAGATAGAAATAATAAGATGTATTCATTAGGAACGTGATTTGATTTGGTCCAGTTTTTACATGTTCTATGGCCTTAGGGGACTTATATGATCCCCATGAGCCTCAATTTCTTCCTACTCTCCATGTTTCATAGTATTCTTTGGGTTCTGCAAATTGTTAGCAGTAAGTAAAGTTGTTTTTGGCATATGGAGGTATTTTAAAAATATAAAAAGTAATAAAACTCAAAGAAGTTTAAAATTTTGCATGTTCAACACTGGTACCCAATATAGAACAACTTTACTAGTTAAGAAAACAATAACAAAACAAAATACCTGACATGTCCAAATATTAGAGTATCTTATCAGAAACATTTGTAAGAAAAGCTAAAATAATATAGGTGACAATGTTGAACTTCATCTGAGTCCAGAAAATAAGGATGGTTAAGAAATACCTCACTCTTTTGTGTTCCAGAAAAGGCTTCCCACAAAGACCCTCCCTACCGCATATGACTTCATGATAAGACTCATTGTCCACACTTTCTCGTGACTGTCATAAAACTCCCTCATTTACCTGTGACAAGGCCAAATACAAACCTTTCCCCTTTTGCCTGAACCTCCTGAAATGCCAGATGCAGCTCCTGCAACTCCCAGATTCTGTCTCATGACTGATTAGCTGACATTAGAACTGTTGGTCCTCCTGAAACTAGCTAGACACAGGCATAAACATTTTCTGTTCGGCTCACTGACTGAGACATCTCCTGATTGCAAAAACAACCCCATCGGTAAATCACCTCACCTTTATCTCGTCTACTCCTCCCTGTAGAAGTCTAAGGCAAACCCACATGGCTGAGACACTGACTTTTAGATTTCCCTAATGCAATAGACTGAATAAAGTCAATTCCCTTACTTGCTTGGTTTTTTTCTTCCCCAAAAGATATTCATTTATATATTAACCAAACATTTACCGAGTACCTACTCTGTGCTAAGTAGTGTTTGAAGTTCTTAGAATTTGGTAGTAAAACAGAAATTTTTCCTGGTCTTAAGAAGCTAATATTCTGGTGTGAGGTGAAAGAAGATAATAAGAATAGTAGCAAATGCATATTTATATGTCAGACAGTGATAAGTGTTGTGAGGGAAAAATATAGCATGGTGAGGAATAGTGGCAGAAGGAAGAATGCTACATGAAGGTGTTAATACACAGGGTAGTCAGAGACAAGACGGCCTGAATGCCTGAAGAGGCTGACCTCATGTGGCTAGCTGGGGAAATTGCATTCTAGGCTGAAGGAAAGGTAAGTGACAAAGGAGGCCCGAGTGACTGGCACTGCAGAGTTTAGGAAGAGAAGTGGGAAATAAAAGAAATGGGGGCCTAGATCAGCGAGGACCTTGAAGCGTAGAGGGGAAGACATTGGTGGGTTTGAAAAGAGAAATAACAAAGTTTCACTTAAATTGTAAAGACTCGTTCCTACTTTCTAGAGACTATTATGAGCAAGACTAGTTCAGATTCATTTGCTGTGATCAAGATGGGGGGACATGGGGAGAGGGAGCAAGTGACTGCGACTTCCTTAGATTTTTGAGGTGAAGATGATCAGACATGGTCAGATTCCAGATGTATTTCCAAGGTAGAGCCCGCAGATTTCACAGAAAGAGAAAAATAGATGGGTCTGTGATAACTTCAAGTTATATATATATATTTTTTTTCAGTTTTCTTTTTCAATAGCACTTACAGAAATGGAAACAATGGAGAGGAAAATATTAAGTTGTCTGGGAGTAAAAGTCGAGATTTCTTTTGGGGGTATATGTTCGGTTTTGAAATGCATATTTGACACTGTAGGGGTTCAGAATAGTCCTCCCCAATTTGTTCCATCTTTGCAAGAGAATTATTTTGAACTAAAAGCAATCTAAATCCTGCGGGTTCAAGAGAAACTACTGTCCCTCCCTTCTTAACCACCTGGAAGAATTTAAATTGGGGTTTTTTTCCCAGAAAAAGAGTTATTACCAGAGATAAATGATATCTGAGAGGCTTCATCTATATAGTGCAAATACCTAATTACCAAACACCCGCTCTTCTTACCGTCCTGTGAATGACCCTCCTCTCCTTGGAAGCCCCAGAGCCCTGTCCCATTCCTTAGCTCAGGATGGCATGTCTACCTCATTTTACTCTTCTGTCTTTGAACCTCTCATGTGTGGGATTCCCACGGGTACAAAATTAAATTTGATTTTCTCCTGTCCCTTTGTTTCATGTTAATTTAATTCTCAGACCAGCCAGAAGAACCTAGAAAGGTAGAGGAAAGTTTTCTTCCGCCCCAGCAATATCTAAGTAGATATGCCACATGTAAGATTGGGTATATGAGTCTGGGAGTGGAGAGTGGAGATATAAATTAGGTGGTACTCAGTGACATGATATTATTTAATGCCATGAGATGCAAGAATATCCCTCAGAGGAAGCTCTTAGAGGAGAAAATAGGCAAAAGATTAAGTCCTGATACTTAAGCTTAGAGGCAAAATAGGACAGTGGGCTTCAAACCATGTTTCCCTGTGTCCCATGAAAGGATTTTGAAACAACCAGCTGTCCCTTTGCACATTTTAAAATAATGTTTTTTATCATGAGCCCAAGATGTTTTAAGGAAGATAATTTTAATGTATTATAAATATTGATATTTTAAAAATTTAAAATAACACTGTTATATCACATTTTAAGCATACTTACTGATTCTAAGATCATGAACTTTGATGGTTACCCTCATTCATCTAAAAATACCTGATCAAGTGCTTCTTTGATAGTCAGGAATTTTACACTTTTTCTATTCAGCTAATATTTCTATTCTACTTATTTTGTAAAATATATTTAATATTATGTACTGTTGTGCTTGAAAAAATTTTAAGGTCGCCCACTAAAATATTTCTCTGGCAAAAAAAAGTTTGTGTATATTTTTAAGTGTAAATTTGTTATGTCTTGTAACTATTGGGAGATAAGACTTCTCTGTAAAAATTTCCATAAAGTTCTAAGTGTGAAAATTATTTTCTGATTGAATTATTGTTATGATTATTAGTAGTACAATTATCAAATACAAAAACAAAAACATTAAATTTTGATTACAAAGTTAATAACAAGATAGGGTTAGCATGAATTCTATTAATATTTTTCATTACATATGTGTGTGTGTGTGTGTGTGTGTATAAAATCTTCAAAACGCCTTGCTCAAATAAATATGTAGATGCGAATCAACAGTCACTTGATCTTAAAACCCTTAAATTTTTTGCCAAAGACATGTAGTAATCTACAAAGATTGGTTTTAACTGTCAAATGCCAGATGTCCAAATATCACCAACACAACCTGTTGATAAGTCAAAGCTGAGTTTAGGTTTACAGTGGTAAGAGAGAACGCCACCCAGTCAGAGCTTCGTGGTAGTGTCTTGCAGTAATGCCAAAAACATATGGTCAGATATTATGGAGAATTTCAAGTCTGGCTTAAGGCATGAGTTTCAGTAAATGGCAGGAGGAGGGTACAGTGATTTGATTAGAACTGGGTAAGAATCACGATATAAGAATTTATAATTACTGGAACCAGAATGCAAGTATTTTGTGAAGCAGGGTAACCTGCCTGTTGATGCTTTCTACTGAAGAATTTATGAGTCTTTCAGGAAATTCTTGTAATAAACACTTAAGTTATTTGTCGCTGGAACAGTCTCTCCTGGAATAATAAAGCTATAAATTTTTATAACTTTAATTCTTATAACATTAAAACGGTAAAGTCACCTTAATGTAGACTGTAGGATGTGTGTATGTTGGGGGTGGGGATGGAGTTGGTGGTTTTGATTCTCAGTGTCCAAGCTGTGTTTGGTGGTTCATGAGTTCTGGTTCTCATAAGATTCTACCCAACAGATCACAGGGTTCTTCAATTTCATTAAAAATAAAGATTGGAAAGATCTGGCAAGACTGATTCGTAAAGCTATTAGTCACTCAGTTGTTATAGTCTTTCATTTTCTCAGCACCTACATTAGCATCTATGTGGCACCCTCTTGTGTTTAGGGCAGTTCATTATAGTGAGTTTCAGGAAAGGCGAAGGTATATTCTTCTTTAGTAAAGTGAGAAGAGTGACTATGAAAGGAAACAAAAAAGAACCAGCATGATTTAGTCTCAGGCAAAAATAAAATGGATACAGTGATTCCCTTAAAAGTGTTTGTCATTGCAGTACTTGAAAAGTCTTTGTAGACCCCAGTAAGTATGTACTTATAAATTTGAAAATCCCTGCTCTAGAGGAGAAAGCCCCAGAAAAGAAGAACCAACTGAGAACGGTGTCCAAAAAGTAATTGGAGAGAGAGTTTTAAGAAGGGGGAGATGGTCAACTGTATCAGATGATGAGTTTGGTTGAGTAAGATGACGATTAAGTATTGACTGTAGGATTTAACAATGTATAGTTGTTGATGAGCTTGACAGTGGAGTTTTGATACTGCAGTTTAAGAAAGAATAGGATAAAAGTTACTGGAGCTAGTGAGACTAAAGGAAGCAGGGACAAAGGGAGCAGAGATATAGGGCAATAAATTGCAGATGAATCAGGGGCAAAACTTTTTGGTTTTGTTAATTTTCAATTACAGCACTTACATAAATATACGAAGTATATTTGTGGTTTTAATTACAAAATATAATTACTGCATGTGTACAGAGAATGTATGTATTATACATATATGTAGTCAATGCCCATTATTCACAGATTCTGAATTTGCCAATTCACTACTTGCTCAAATTTATTTGTAACCCCAAAATCAACACCTGGTGAAAACTCTGAGTGGCCTGACGTGTACATTCTCCATTGAGGTCAACAAGGCAATGTTCTGCCTTCTTGTTTCAGCTCTCAGACTGTAAACAAGTGTGTTTTTTTTTTCGTGGTCTACTTAGTGTCACAATTTTTTCATTTTTGTGCTTTTTGTCTAGTGATTTCCCTGTTTAAAACACCCTCCAAGTGCGATACTAAGTGCAGTTAACTAGTGCCCCTAAGCATAAGAAGGTTCATTATACCTTGGGGAGAAATATGTGTGTTAGATAAGCTTCATTTGGGCATGAGTTATCATGCCATTGGTTTTGAGTTCACTGTTGATGAAGCAACAATACGGTACAATTAGAAAAAGGAAGAGGAAATTCAGTGAACTGTATGTGAGTCTACTCCATAAAGTGTGTAATGAAACTATGGTAAATATGGAAAAGTGGCTAAATTTGTAGATTCATGAGATGCTGACTGATTTTAAAAAGGACATAGTGAACTGTACTGTTGTGAGGCTGAAAGCCAAAGAAATTTGTAGTCCCATTATCCAGGTTCAGGGAAATGTTAAACCCATCTCAGCTAGTTCTGGCTGGTTCACACATTTCAAAAAAAGGATCTGGCATGAAAATGTTAAACTTGAAGGTAAGGCAGATTCCACAGATCAGGAGGCTGTGGGAGAATTTGAAAAAATAACTGCTAAGCATTATACAGGGAAAAAGTTATATGGTTAAGTATGTTTCAATACTGATGAGACTGGCTTGTTTTACAAGGACTTTGTAAACAAACCTACATAATGCAAATAAATTCCAAAGTTCCTGACCTTAAATATTCAAAAAGACCATGAAATTAATTATATTTAAGAAATATATATTAAATACGGTTCCTTGAAACAGAAACACATGTAAAACAAAATGTTGTAAACTGAGGCTCTCAGGAACATAACCTTGTGTTTCTACTAGGAGCAAAACTTCCATATTCACTAATTTAGCACTCCTGGTGAATTTATAGAACAAAACTAGTGTGAATAGAACTGATTTTATATATATATATATATATATATATATATACGCATATATATATGCATTCATATATATGTATTCATATATATGTGTATTCATGTGTATGAATTCATGTGTGCTTATATATTCATAAGCATATATACACATACACATACTCTTTGGAATTTTCCAGTAGATATGAAAAAAACTGATAATGATCGAGAGAAGGAACTATTTAAGGAGGAAATTCTTTAAATTAATGCGATGTTGGAATCCAGTGCATAAATAGAGGTGCCGTCAGTAGATTGTGGCAGTCAGCCCATCTGTTGTAACGTGAGGAACGACAAAATATATATCTACAGATACAGCTGAGTTGGTAGACATGTAAATGGAAGCATCTGGAAATTTTCCGATTTCTCTATTAATGAAAAGCATGGTTAGTAACTGAGAGTGAGAAGGAGAAAAGGTTGTAGAGGCTGGAGGAAAGAGGAGCAGTTGGGAAAGAGTTGAGTGACAGAGTGACTCTACCAGGGAAACAGAGAGAAGGATTGCCTGGAAGGACCTAAGTCCCCTTCAGGTTTGTAATTATGAATTTAAAGTGAGTCCAGTCAGCATTTTTATGGCTTTTCTCAATCCACTTTTAGTTTTTCAGATGCAGGCAAGGAATATGTGCAGAGTCGCATTTAACCATGTTGAAATTTTGCTAGAAGGAAGATTGTTAATGCTATGATTTAAAAATATTTTTAGAATTTTAGAATTGGAAGAGACTCTAAAAGTTTTTATTAGCTTTGGGAGAAAATATATTTCAGAACACAGTTTTTGAAGCTGGGTGAACTTGTTTCCAAATGCCAGATACATCTATTATTAGACTTAGCAAATTACTTTTTTAAAAAACAGTAAATTGGGAACAATAACATATTTCTTTCAGAGTAGTTTAAAGATTAAAATAAGACAAGAAGAAAAATATAAAGAAAACACCTATTACAGGACCAGGCACATATTGGTGCTCAAGACATGCTGATTTTCTTCTACCTTTGTCTACATTTTAAAATGATAGACTGGGGATGTTTAGAAACATTTTTAGAGTCTCAAAAATATTTACAGCTTTTTTCTCTGCTTCTGCTGACTGTTTTAAAACTTTTCAATGGCCTAGGCAAAGGAGAAACTTTAGTAGAAAAACTACAGTTCTCTGACTCTTCTTAGTCACACAAAAATTGCCTTTCCTTAAGGTCAGAGAGTGAGAATAATGACTCTGTAGTGATTTGTCCCTTTGCATTTTGCTCATTACTTTCTTCTTGGCCAATTTTTGATGTAAAGCAAAAAGCTTTCTCTGTAGGCAGTTTACCATCAACAGAAAATGTCAACTATGTAGTTTCTTCAGGAAAAGAGTAAAACTCTTCAGCACCTCAGTTAACTTTAGAATAAATGTTTTAGCACAGGACGTCGGCATATTTAACCAACCCCCTTTTGGTGATTATCCTTTTCTATAGAAAAGACCAGTGCATTCTCAAGTCTGCTGAGAGTTCCGTGGGCCTGATATTCAAACCTCAGCTTGAGGTTTTACAATTGCTTCAATTTTCTGGATGTATAAGTAACACAATCACCCAACATGTGTGTTCTTTTCTGATGCTCTGCCTCAATTCTATGCACACACTGCTAATTTGTGCTAAAGTTAAGCCCACCACAGGTCTGGCAAGGCAGCCTTTCCTTCTGACACCACCTCTTGATAAGACATCACTAGTCAGTAAAAGACTAGGCACTATTGTCTTGGTCCTACAGCCCCTCCTCCCTCCCCCCCCCCCACCTCCAGTACACAACACAGCAGTTACGCTAATATTGTTTTAGTGAGAACATACTGTATACAAGTCACCGTATTCAGCACTTTTCTTGCATCATCTATTTATTCCCGTGGTAGAGGCTACTATTATAACAATTTTACAAACATAGATACCCAAAGGAAAGTTAACTTGCCCCTGCCCTCTTGAAGCTAAATTCTAGCAGCAGAGATAATTATTAAATAACTAATTACAAAATTAATCATTAAGTGATCGTAGCAGTAAGTGCTATGACAAGGTCAGACACACTGGGAATATATCGCATACCGTAGACCTGACTAATCTGGGGGGTCTGGAAAATCAGGGAGAGCTTCCTTGAGGAAATGTTATTTAAGCTAAATTCCAAAGGGTGAGCTGAAGTTAACTCTAATGATAAGGAAGGAGGAGAAGGGTGGTCATTTCAGAAGAAGAAACATCTCTTCTGAAGACCTGGCAGAAAGGACCGAGATAAACACAGAGGGACTAGAGTGCAAAGAAGTAAGAGTGGCATGAGATCAGGCTGGAAGGCAGAAACCAGGTCATGCAGGATGTTCAGGCTGCCCTAGAACTTTGTAATTTATCCGGAGAACAAGGGAAATCCTCTCAGAGTGATTTGGGGAGAGTGAAGGTAAGTGGCTCTAGTGAAAGCCGGGGGACCTGCTAAGAGGTATTGCAGTATTCCAAGGCGATGAGAGATGATGGCAGCATGGACTACTATGGTGGCAGATGGGAAGGAAAAAAAGTAATGGGTTTAAGAGAAATTTGGTAGGAGGAATCAGCTGGATATCATGGCTGAATTAGCTATAGGGGTGAGAGTAATAAATGAGTGCCAGTCAACTGGATGGAGTACTCTAATGACACAGCTTCAATACACCAGAAAAGCCATGTTTGTTTACCCTACAGGGATATAAAGGATACATTTTAGAATGATTACCTTTTAGAGTGTTTTTAAAATATTCTTATTTCAGGATATGTTTCAGGGATTTGAAATGTTTCCTTCCATGGTGCAGCTCTGTCACCTGGGATTGGGAAACAGAGGGCAGGCCTAGATTGACAGGGTGAGGACGGAAGTTCAGCTGTCGGAAGGACCCAGCTACTAGGTGGCAGAAGTGTCAAAGATCAAAACCAGGGTTTAATTATTTGACAGTGCGGTTTCAGGCATTGAGTAATTTACTTAGAACTCTATATTACTGACACTTTGGGTAATATATTGATATATTATTTATGAACACTATAATAACATAATAATTACTATATTGAGTGTCTACTTCCTACAGAGTATGCATATAACCTGATTTTGTCAATCCTTATGCTAACCCTCTGGGTTAAATACTCTGTGTGATCAAGTGGCCTTTCCAAAGTTAGTAAAGTGGTAAGTGGTGGAGGAAAGGTACCACCTAGGTGTGTGTTGCTTCTCAGCCTGGCTCTAAGTAGCTCTGCCTCGTATCCAAGCACAAAGGGAAAGCCCCTGAGCAAGGCGCCTCCATTCCCTCCCGCTGCTGCCCTTTGTGACTTAGAAGTGAAGTCTCAATTGTGACCCAGGTCTAGCTAAACACTGAGGTGAGGTTTTCAAGGAATCAGAAATCCTCTCCTTTCCCTTTTGATTAGAGTTTCACATTCTGATTTGTCTCAGGGAAAATGGGTTGAGTCCATTTCCGTCTATTATCAAAAGCTCTATACAGTGAGGAGCGGATGATGGCAGTAGAAGATGTGTTTGAGACAACTATGGTTGAAAAAGCTGGGTGCATTTTGGGTAAATAGATAGGACCTCGAGAAAGTATCAGGCATCATATAAAAATGCCTGGCACTAGTTTAACACTTTCAAAAGCACAAGTTATAGTTTGTTTCACAGTTTCTCTCTAAAAATAAATCTATTGTTCACTGTTAAAGAAAAATCTTTAGTTGCTTTTCAGATATGGGACACTGAGATTCTTACCCTATATTGCATTAGTGTTCAGATGTCCATGTCTTCCCAATCCCTTTTTAGTATTTTTTAACAAAAAATTTACTCTTTCTAGAAGATTGACCATATATATCTTGTTTTAAAGGTTCTTTAGTTCAGGAGAGTCTAAGAAGCCAGGAATTTTTGTGAAGATACAGTTTATAATGGGATTATCCAATGTGTTTTTATAGTTTGCTTTTTTTTTGATATAAAAACTACAGTCCAATCCTGTCTTTAGGTTCAAGTCTGCTGAACCCACTTTTGCACACACCACCCTTCTAGGCTGTCTGGATACAAGGTGATTGGTGCAAAAAGACAATGGTAAAAGTCTGAACTACTTTTCCTGCCCTTCATTGAACTTTCTCTTGAGCTGCATATGGCACTGCAGGTAATGAGTTAGTTCCAACTGTGTGTCACCATCTTCACCTACAGAGAAATAGCATTCAAATGTTCTGAGTCAAGAACTACCAGAGAAGCTGTAAAAAAGTATAGCTAAAAAATAATTAAGAAGCTTAATTTTGGAGCCCAGCAGCACTGTACGTATACTGTAACATTATCTCATGCTCTGCTAAATGAAGCCCTTCAGAGGAGCTAATGGAGAAAGACACCCAACTAAATAGCTCGTAATCAAAACCCAAAATAAAAGTTCTTAATATAATTTTCTCCAATTTACCTTATTTAGTGTGTGATTGGGTCAGAGATCTTTATAATACAGAAGCTAAATCCATTTACAATTTTCACATACACCATTAGAATCACAGAATTTCAGAGCTGGAAAAGCAAAAGCTGATAAAACAGTTAAAATTAAGTCACTCCTTTAACCTGAGTAAATCAGCAGTAGCAGGCTCTGTTTATTCTTGGGGAATACTCTAGGTTCACCTTAGGGGACTCATAACTTGCCTTAACATGCAGAAAATATATGTACACATATGTGTATGTGTGTGCATATATATATATATATATATACACACACACACATATATGACTACACAAAGATGATTGGCATTAGAAAGAAAAACACTGGGTCAAACATTGGGAAGGACCTCCTTGCAACTCAGCATATAAGCTGTGGTAAACTAGTTTTCTAATTTTCCTAAACACTGTCAAGGAAGCAGTTTATTTAGATTACAAAAGATATTTGGATCAAATAGAAGAGCAATAACAACTTGGCATTTGGTACAGTGTAGGTGACTTTTTCACTATAGCATCTGAAGTGTTTTCTTACAGATTTCTTCATGCATCTGTTTGGCATTCTAACGAAGAAGAAAAATTATCCTGGTTTTACAGATGGAGAAACCAAAGCACACAGAAGTGTTGTGACTTTCCTGGTATCAAAAAGCCTTTTACAGAGACTCAGAACTAAAATCCAAATATCTAGGTTTCTAGTTGAATACTTTTAGTCATTAGATTTCACTGTTTCCTAACCTTGGGCCTCACTCAATACCTGAATGTATTATTAGTGTTCTGTGAAATCTTCCCCGAGGATCTCTGAGAACAACCCACACTGTTATTTTGCTTTGGGTACAATCCTACTTAGAAGGTGGAGAAACACTGTTTTTCTGCTTTTTAAGAGCTGAATCTTTCTATCTCAAAGTAGGTCAACAAAGAGTATGCAATTCGCCAATATGGGAAGCAGTTCAAGTCACCCACAGTGGACTTGAACTTTGAATTCTGGAATAACAGATTCACATTGGCCTAGTTCAATTTTATTTTCTCAGATGGCTACAAGCCCCACTGTCTAAAATGGGGTTTATATGGTACCAGGATAAAAGGGTCTATAGCAAACATAAAGCAAACGCTCTTTAATCTGACTGTTCAAGCACCAAATAACTTTTAGAACTGTGTTTATTTTGCATGTATTAAATTGTATTGGGAATGAAACACCAACTGATCCAGACCAATCATAATATTGAAGACAAGAGATTTGCTGAATCTCAGGACCAAACGATCTTAGAAGTCATCTATATCAATGCTACCCTCATTACTGGCTCTATAATATAATCATCTGGGAGATTTAAAAATATGTATTTCCACGGTCTCATCCTACACAAACTGAATTTGGTCTGTAGTAGAGAGATATTAGTACTTTTTTTTTTTTTTAAATTGAGTTGTTTGTTTTTTTTTTTAATTTTTTAAATTAATTAATTAATTAATTTTTGGCTGTGTTGGGTCTTCGTTTCTGTGTGAGGGCTTTCTCTAGTTGCGGCAAGTGGGGGCCACTCACCGTTGCGGCCTCTCTTGTTGCGGAGCACAGGCTCCAGACGCGCAGGCTCAGCAGTTGTGGCTCACGGGCCCAGTTGCTCCACGGCATGTGGGATCCTCCCAGACCAGGACTCGAACCCGTGTCCCCTGCATCGGCAGGCAGATTCTCAACCACTGCGCCACCAAGGAAGCCCAGTACTTTTTTTTTAAAGTTCTCCAGGTGATTTAATTATTTAGGCAAGTTTGAAAGACACATATGTATAGGCACTCTGCCAAATTGAGAGGAAAAAAAAAACCTAGTCATTTTCTAGGAGAAAAACCAGTGTTCTTTGGGCTGGAAAAGTATAAACTAGTTCTCCAACAATCTGCCATTCCTGGAAGGAGAGACCACAGAGGTCTCAGACCATCAGAGTTTGGAGATTATAGTCTCAAACCCAGAACCCTAGAAAATAAAAACTGAAAATTTTACTTAAGAGTAGTTATAGTTCTATGAGAAAATAGTTTTATTTTTATTTTTAACAAAATTACAGACCAGTGCAAGATTGTATAAAACAAATTTCTTAAAGAGTGTCCAAAAAGACATATAGAATGTGCAGTTTCTGAACACCATAATACAGTCCTGGATGCTAAACAAAAAAAGTCCTATTTCAGTATGAACTTGTGTTTAACTTAAAGTAGATGCATATGGTTACATACAGAAATATTCGTAGGTAAGTGAATATACATATACATGATATCTTTTTGCTCTGTTATCTGAGAGGTCATAGAAACAGTGATATCCCAGTTTCAGTGAGCTCAACTAGCACCAAAATCTTGTAGTGCCAGAAAGTAAGTACTAAAAGCAAACAAACAAAATTCAAAATAAAACAAAGTTGGAAATATGTCAAAGAAATACAAAAGGCATCTGAAAGAGCTCTCGATGGCCAAAGCTGGAATGATTTCAGCAACAAAATAAGTAAACTCATATTGAATTATAACCCAACATACAAAATAGATATTCATGAGTCCATTAGTTATAAATAAATGATGGATCAAATAAATTAAAAGGAAGAAAAGAGACAAATCTCCAGTGCAAAAGAATTCCAAGTAATTGATGTAAATGCTCTGTTCTTAAGGAGATAGGGCATAAGCTCACTCCTTAAATGTGGGCTCTGCACAATGACTTTCAAAGAATACAGTACAGATAGGGAGAAAAAAAGGTAAGTTTATAGTGGGTAAAACTGACAAACACTACATTAAGTGGAGTGATGGCTAAGATCAACAATGATAAATCATACTGATAGTATGTACCCTTGATGTGAGGAAAATGGCAATTTGCCTCTATGGTCTTCCTCCTTAAAATATATCACACCAGTCTAATTATAAGAAAATACCAGACAAATCCCAGCTGAAGGAGATTTTACAAAATATCTGACCAGCACTCTTCAAAACTCTCAAGGTCGCCAAAAACAAGAAAAGTCTGAGAAGCTGTTACAACCAAGAGGGACATGACGAATTGATATAATTAGGTATCATGGATGGGATCCTGGAACAGAAAAAGGACATTAGGTAATAACTAAGGAAATCTGAATAAAGTATGAAAGTTAACTAATAATAATGTAACAGTTCATTGTTCATTAATGGTGACAAATGTACCATGCTAATGTAATATGTTCATAATAAGAGAAATTGAGTGTGGGGCAAATGGGAACTCTTGCACAGTTTTCACAATAATTCTACAAATGTAATACTGTTCTAAGATAAAAAGTATATTAAAAAGAAACATTTCCTCCTCCCTTAGGAAAGGATGGGTAACCAACCTGTTCTTCGTTCTTGCACACAGCTATGCATGATTCTTATTTACCATAGAAACCAAAGTTGGCTAGATATTATCACTAATTTCAAAACCCAATCATGGAGAAATTTTTCTACATTAAATCTAGAGTCAGCTATTACAAATATTATCTATTCTGTAATAGCTTCACATTACTGGGGACCAGTTTCATATTCTATGGAAAATAATTCAAGTTTTCAAGATAGAAAATCTCCAAACATTGTTCTCTCACTAGTAATGAAGCCTATATTTTTTCACGGTCACTAGCCCTGCCAAGCTGTTTTTCTCCTGGATATTCTCATGGATTTTTTTCCCAACAGTGGCTGCTGTTCAAACTTACATAATAGAATTGTCACACTTTATAAACTGTGTTGAATATTCTGATCCCTTTCATTTGAAGAGGTCCTCTATTTCATGCCCAACTAGCTTTGAGGTCCTTCCGAGATAATCAAGTAGTCACTGGCACCTTGCATGTAATAGCCACTGCTGCGTGAATAGTCCATAAATTCAATTCTCTGTGCAAAAGCCATGGAAAACAGAGCCTTCCAGCTTAAATCACTGGCAAGCTACTCTATTAGATATCTGAGGCTGACCCTGATAAAAATATTTTGGAGGAAATCTTCTGTTGTTGATAGTACAATATCAGATGGCTTAGATGTAAATTTTAACAACTGCTTTCTCCATAGAGTAATGTTATACACTGGTTTTTCAGGCTACTTTTTAATATTATATTGATGCTATTTTAGTGGTTTAGCTACCTCAGTGATTTGTGATTACAGTTCCTCCAGCCCTAGAGAGACCATTGTCCTGAGTCAGTGTGATAATATGATCTACTCTGAGAATTCAGTCTGCACTGTTATTCCTGCTACACATCAGATAGTCAGTTGCTGTTGCACATCCTAAACTAGTTACAAGTTAGAATTCCATCTAACTAGTATAGTTTGCCATTTATTTATAGCTGACCTGAGGCAGTTTCAGACACATGTGACACTCTTTAACTTGCTCTAATTGAAGTCTTCCTATATTCTCCTGAAAATAAATATTAGAGACTCAACTTTGCCACTATCTGTAAATCTCACCCTAAAGCCTGTGTGTGGTGCTCCTCCAAAATGCTTCAGGTAGAAATATCTTTTTAAATATATATTTCTACTTTATCAGAGCCACACATCTTCCCCATATCATCTTTCCCCATTATAAAACAGCAGGAGAAAAAAAAGTTCTCTTTCTCATGTTTTCTGTTTTATAACAGGAAAAAATGATATGGCATCATTAAGCTAGTCTAGGCAAGCAACAAACAAACACACTGGCAAAAAAATCTTCAAGTTGAGGACTAAATGAAAATAAGCATAGCTAATACACATATATGTACATATATATGCATACACACATATGTATGTTCATAGCTAGTACAAACATATGTATGTAAATCTCTGAGCCACAGAGAATTCATATATATTTTTTACTTTTTATTTTCAACAGACCTCTTAAACTTACTGATGAGGATGCATTTTAAATTAAAAGATAAATAAAAGAAAGCTTCCAAATAGCAAAAAAAAAAAAAAGTATTTATATATTGACACATCCCTTCTCATTAAACATTGCTAATTTTAACTCAGATAGCAGTTGAATTTCTAATCAACATTATACATACTTTCTATTCTTGTATCAACCTGAAATTTAGTTCTCATCCTCATCAGTACCACAAAGAGGGTAAATAAAAAGAAACTCACTTTTGCACTTAAATAGGAATCCATTTTTATAGATTATTGATTCTGTTCTATTAAATAATTAAGAGTATGTCTAATCTACACAAAGCATAGTAATAGTCTCAAATCACTCTAAATTTTCAATAAATTCAACTGATTACTTATGTGCTGATCATGATAACTTTACTAACACTAATAAGTTGAAACATTTAGATTTTTCAAAGATCTAAACAGTGATCAGTTCACAGTACATCTGAATACAGGATGATTATTTTTGTGTCTTTCAACATCCAATTAGCATTAGTGTGAAAACATGCAGTTTTTAGTTTAAAATATTCCTCAAGCTTACTTTTTAACTATAAGGTGTGTATATCTTATGATAAAATAAAAATAGCACAGGTTTTGATATTAGACAACATAATTTAAACATCAGACCTAGCACATACTGACAGTGGGCCCCAGAGCAAGTTATCGATCTTGCCAAACTCAATTTTTTATTTGTGATGTAAAGGCAAGAAGAATTATCCTTTAAATAAAGATTTTATTTAAAGTATAAAATAAGAGAGGACCTTCAAAATAGCAGAGGAGTAAGACATGGAGATCACCTTCCACCCCCCAAATACATAAAAATACATCTACATGTGGAACAACTCCTACAGAAAACCTACTGAATGCTGGCAGAAGACCTCAGACTTCGCAAAAGACAAGAAACTCCCCACGTACCTGGCTGTCTGGGTGACAGGGTCTTGGTGCTCCAGCCAGGTGTCAGGCCTGAGCCTCTGAGGTGGGAAAGCCGAGTTCAGGACATTGGACCACCAGAGACCTCCTGACCCCACGTAATATAAATCGACGAGAGCTCTCCCAGAGATCTCCATCTCAACACTAAGACCCAGCTCCACTCAATGACCAACAAGCTCCAGTGCTGGACACCCCATGCTAAACAACTAGCAAGACAGGAGCACAACCACACCCATTAGCAGAGAGGCTGCCTAAAATCATATTAAGGTCACAAACACCACAAAACACACCACCCGATGCAATCCTGCCCACCAGAAAGACAAGATCCAGCCTCATCCACCAGAACACAGGCACCAATCCCCTCCACCAGGAAGCCTACACAACCCACTGAACCAACCTTACCCACTAGGGGCAGACACCAAAAACAACGGAGACTATGAACCTGCAGCCTGCAAAAGGAGACCCCAAACACAGTATGTTAAGCAAAATGAGAAAATACAGAAATATGCAGCAGATGAAGCAGCAAGGTAAAAACCCACCAGACCAAACAAAGAGGAAATAGGCAGTCTACCTGAAAAAGAATTCAGAGTAATGATAGTAAAGATGATCCAAAATCTTGGAAATTGAATGCAGAAAATACAGGAAACATATAACAAGGACCTAGAAGAACTAAAGAGCAAATAAACAATGATGGACAACACAATAAATGAAATTAAATTCTCTAGAAGGAATCAATAGCAGAATAACTGAGGCAGAAGAATGGATAAGTGACCTGGAAGGTAAAAGAGTGGAAATAACTACTGCAGAGCAGAATAAAGAAAAAGGAATGAAAAGAATTGAGGACAGTCTCAGAGAACTCTGGGAAAACATTAAACGCTCCAACATTCAAATTATAGGGGTCCCAGAAGAAGAAGAGTAAAAGAAAGGGACTGAGAAAATATTTGAAGAGATTACAGTTGAAAACTTCCCTAATATGGGAAAGGAAATAGTCAAGTCCAGGAAGTGCAGAGAGTCCCATACAGGATAAATCAAAGGATAAACACGCCAAGACACATATTAATCAAATTATAAAAAATTCAATACAAAGAAAAAATATTAAAAGCAGCAAGGGAAAAGCAACAAATAACATATAAGGGAATCCCCATAAGGTTAACAGCTGAGCTTTCAGCAGAAACTCTGCAAGTCAGAAGAGAGGGGCAGGACATATTTAAAGTGATGAAAGGGAAAAACTTACAACCAAGGTTACTCTACCCAGCAAGGATCTCATTCATATTCGACGGAGAAATTGAAAGCTTTACAGACAAGCAAAAGCTAAGAGAATTCAGCACCACCAAACCAGCATTCAGCACCACCAAACCAGCTTTACAACAAATGCTAAAGGAACTTCTCTCTAGGCAGGAAACACAAGAGAAGGATAAGACCTACAATAACAAACCGCAAACAATTAAGAAAATGGTAATAGGAACATGCATATCGATAACTACCTTAAATGTAAATGGATTAAATGCTCCAACCAAATGACATAGACTGGCTGATTCGATCCAAAAACAAGACCTGTATATATGCTGTCTACAAGAGACCACTTCAGACCTAGGGACACATAGAGACTGAAAGTGAGGGGATGGAAAAAGATATTCCATGCAAATGGAAATCAAAGCTGGAGTAGAAATTCTCATATCAGACAAAATAGACTTTAAAATAAAGACTATTACAAGAGACAAAGAAGGACACTACATAATGAACAAGGGATCAATCCAAGAAGAAGATATAACAATTGTAAATATTTATGCACCCAACATAGGAGCACCTCAATACATAAGGCACATGCTAACAGCCATAAATGGGGAAATTGACAGTAACACAATAATGGGAACTTTAACACCCCACTTTCACCAATGGACAGATCATCCAAAATGAAAATGAATAAGGAAACACAAGCTTTAAATGATACATTAAACAAGGTGGACTTAATTGATATTTATAGGACATTCCATCCAAAAACAACAGAAAACACTTTCTTCTCAAGTACTCATGGAACATTCACCAGGATAGATCATATCCTGGGTCACAAATCAAGCCTTGGTAAATTTAAGAAAATTGAAATAATATCAAGTATCTTTTCCAACCACAATGCTATTAGACTAGATATCAATTACAGGGAAAAAAATCTGTAAAAAATACAAACACATGGAGGCTAAACAGTACATTACTAAATAACCAAGAGATCACTGAAGAAATCAAAGAGGAAATCAAGAAATACCTAGAAAAAATGACAATGAAAACACGACGACCCAAAACCTGTGGGATGCAGCAAAAGCAGTTCTAAGAGGGAAGTTTATAGCAATACAATCCTACCTCAAGAAACAAGAAACATCTCAAATAAACAACCTAACCTTACACCTAAAGCAATTAGAGAAAGAAGAACAAAACACCCCAAAGTTAGCAGAAGGAAAGAAATCATAAAGATCAGATCAGAAATAAGTGAAAAGAAATGAAGTAAAAGATAGCAAAGATCAATAAAACTAAAAGCTCGTTCTTTGAGAAGATAAACAAAATTGATAAACCATTAGCCAGACTCATCGAGAAAATAACGGAGAGGACTCAAATAAACAGAAATGAAAAAGGAGAAGTAACAACTGACACTGCAGAAATACAAAGGATCATGAGAGATTACTACAAGCAACTATATGCCAATACAATGGAAAACCTGGAAAAATAGACAATTTCTTAGAAATGTACAACCTTCCAAGACTGACCAGGAAGAAATAGCAAATACAAACAGACCAAGCACAGGCACTGAAATTGAAACTGTGATTAAAAATCTTCCAACAAACAAAAGCCCAGGACCAGATAGCTTCACATGTGAATTCTATCAAACAGTTAGAGAAGAGCTAACACCTATCTTTCTCAAACTTTTCCAAAATGTAGCAGAGGGAGGAACACTCCCAAACTCATGCTACAAGGCCACCATCACCCTGATACCAAAACAAAGATATTACAAAAAAAGAAACTACAGGCCAATATCACTGATAATCATAGATGCAAAAGTTCTCAACAAAATACTAACAAACAGAATGCAGCAGCACATTAAAAGGATCATACACCGTGATCAAGGGGGTTTATCCCAGGAATGCAAAGATTCTTCAATATATGCAATTCAATCAATGTCATACACTATATTAACAAATTGAAGGAGAAAAACCATATGATCATCTCAATAGATACAGAAAAAGCTTTCGACAAAATTCAACACCAATTTATGATAAAAAACTCTCCAGAAAGTACGCATAGAGGGAACTTACCTCAACATAATAAAGGCCGTGTATGACAAACCCACAGCCAACATTGTTCTCACTGGTGAAAAACTGAAACCATTTCCACTAAGATCAGGAACAAGACAAGGATGCCCACTCTCACCACTATTATTCAACATAGTTTTGGAAGTTTTAGCCACAGCAGTCAAGAGATGAAAAAGAAATAAAAGGAATCCAAATCGGAAAAGAAGAAGTAAAACTGTCACTGTCTGCAGGTGACATGATACTATACATAGAGAATCCTAAAGATTCTACCAGAAAGCTACTAGAGTTAATCAATGAATCTGGTAAAGTAGCAGGATACAAAATTAATGCACAGAAATCTCTTGCATTCCTATACACTAATGATGAAAAATCTGAAAGAGAAATTAAGGAACCATTCCCATTTGCCGTTGGAACAAAAAGAATAAAATACCTAGAAATAAACCTACTTAAGGAGACAAAAGACCTGTATGCAGAAAACTATAAGGTACTGAAGAAACAAAGAAAGATGATACAAACAGATGGAGAGATATACCATGTTCTTGAATTGGAAGAATCAATATTGTGAAAATGGCTATACTACCCAAAGCAATCTACAGATTCAATGCAATCCCTATCAAACTACCAGTGGCATTTTTCACAGAACTAGAACAAAATATTGCACAATTTGCATGGAAACACAAAAGACCCCAAATAGCCAAAGCAATCTTGCAAAAGAAAAATGGAGCTGAAAGAATCAGGGTCCCGACTTCAGACTCTACTACAAAGCTACAGAAATCAAGATAGTATGGTAGTGGCACCAAAACAGAAATAGGGATCAATGGAACAGGATAGAAAACCCAGAGATAAACCCACACACATATGGTCACCTTATCTTTGATAAAGGAGGCAAGAATATACAATGGAGAAAAGGCAGCCTCCTCAATAAGTGGTGCTGGTAAAACTGGACAACTACATGTAGAAGAATGAAACTAGAACACTCCCTAACACTATACACAAAAATAAACTCAAAATGGATTAAAGACCTAAATGTAAGGCCAGACACTATAAAACTCTTAGAGGAAAACATAGGCAGAACATTCTATGACATAAATCACAGCAAGATTCTTTTTGACCCAGCTCTTAGAGAAATGGAAATAAAAACAAAAATAAACTAATGGGACCTAATGAAACTTAAAATCTTTTGCACAGCGAAGGAAACCATAAACAGGACGAAAAGACAACCCTCAGAATGGGAGAAAATATTTGCAAATGAAGCAACTGACAAAGGATTAATCTCCAAAATATACAAGTAGCTCATGCAGCTCAATATCAAAAAAACACACAACCCAATCCAAAAATGGGCAGAAGACCTAAATAGACATTTCTCCAAAGAAGACATAAAGACTGCCAACAAACACATGAAAGGATGCTCAACATCACTAATCTTTAGAGAAATGCAAATCAAAAGTACAATGAGGTATGACCTCACACCGGTCAGAATGGCCATCATCAAAAAATCTACAAACAATAAATGCTGGAGAGGGTGTGGAGAAAAGGGAACCCTCTTGCACTCTTGGTGGAATGTAAATTGATACAGCCACTATGGAGAACAGTATGGAGGTTCCTTCAAAAACTAAAAATAGAACTACCATATGACCCAGCAATCCCACTACTGGGCATATACCCTGAGAAAACCATAATTCACAAAGAATCATGTACCACAATGTTCATTGCAGTACTATTTACAATAGCCAGGACATGGAAGCAACCTCAGTGTCCATCGACAGATGAATGGATAAAGAAGATGTGGAACATATGTACAATGGAATATTACTCAGCCATAAAAAGAAACGAAATTGAGTTATTTGTATTGAGGTGGATGGACCTAGAGTCTGTCATACAGAGTGAAGTAAGTCAGAAAGAGAAAAACAAACACCGTATCCTAACACATACATATGGAATCTAAAAAAAAAATTATTCTTAAGAACCTGCGGGCAGGACAGAAATAAAGATGCAGATGTAGAGAATGGACTTTAGGACATGGGGAGGGGGAAGGGTAAGCTGAGACAAAGTGAGAGAGTGGCATTGACATATATACACTACCAAATGTGAAATAGATAGCTAGTGGGAAGCAGCTGCGTAGCACAGGGAGTTCAGCTTGTGCTTTGTGACCACCTAGAAGGGTGGGATAGGGAGACTGGGAGGGAGACACAAGAGGGAGAGGATATGGGTATATGCATATACGTATAGCTGATTCACTTTGTTATACAGCAGCAACTAACACAACAATTCAAAGCAGTTATATTCCAATAAAGATGTTAAAAATAAATAAATAAATAAATAAAGTATAAAATTAGAAGATATATGTCAAATAAGAAAATAAGTGCTTGTTCTCTAGGAAAAAAAAATATATTAGGTACTAAATATTTCCCTTCCTCATTACCTTGTACTAGAAAGGGCCTTGGACTTAGACTTTCATTTCTTCCCTCACTCAACAAATACACGTAGAGCACCTTGACCATTTACATTAGCACCCACAAAACAAAATACTTAAGTATAGTTCTAATGAAATATGTACAGGATCTATATGAGGAAAACTACAAACTCTGTTAAAGATATCAAATAAGAACTGAATAAATGGAGAGATATTCCATGTTCATGGTAGAAGATTCAGGAGGGGCACGATGTCAGTCCTTCCCAAGTTAAGCTATAGATTCAATGCAATCACAATAAAAATCCAAGCACGTTGTTTTGTGGATATTGACAAATTGATTCTAACTCTTATGTGGAGAGACAAAAGACCCAGTGTAAGCAACTCAATATTGAAGGAGAGAAGCAGAGTCATTGTACTGGAATTACCCAATTTCAAGCCCTGTCCTAAACCAGCAGTAATCAAGACACTGTGATATTGGTGAAAGAATAAACAACAGACAAGTAGAACAGAATAGAGACCCTCAATATAGGCAACTGAATTTTGACAAAGGAGGACAGGCAATATAATTTTAGTATATATGTTTATATTATATGTAAGTAGTATTAATATATTATATAAAATATTTATGTTAATAATATAAAGTTTATTAATTGAAGTAATAACTACAAATGTAAAAAGATTAAACACAGTGAGAAAAGTGACACATAAACTGGGTATGAAAGAAGATTAAGCAATATATAGCCCCTCAATATTTAAAAGAAAAGATAAAGAATATTTGAAAAGAAAAGCTGAAAAAATACAAAGATAAATACTAACCAAATAAAATTGCTAAGGTAGTAACTTCAATATTAGGCAGAATAGAATAAAAGGTGAAGGAATCATAAAGAAATAATATACATTGAAAAAAAGACCAAGAGGATATGTCACACATGCAAATCTATGCATTTACAATACAGCTTATATATTAAAACAATAATTTACAGGATTATCTGGAAGAAACAGAAAAATCAACAACTATAATTAGACATTTTAATGTACTATTTAAGAAGGGAATATATCAAAAATTAAAACTAAGCAAATTATTGGAAAGGTAAAAAAAAAATCACAATTTATAAGTTTGAGTTTATATATGTATATGTATCTATGAATATATGTATATGTACATACACACACACATATAACAACTGCTTACAGAAAAAACATGGAGTGCATAAACATTTTGAGTCTACATGGACCATTCACAAAAATAAGCTATGTACTAGACCAAGATAGGATATTTTAGCACGACCACAAAATACAGATTATTATTTTTTTTTTTTTTAAACATCTTTATTGAAGTATAATTGCCTTACAAAGGTGTGTTAGCTTCTGCTTTATAACAAAGTTAATCAGTTATACATATACAATATGTTCCCATATCTCTTCCCTCTTGCATCTCCCTCCCTCCCACCCTCCCCATCCCACCCCTCTAGGTGGTCACAAAGCACCGAGCTGATCTCCCTGTGCTATGCACCTACTTCCCACTAGCTATCTATTTTACATTTGGTAGTGTATATATGTCCATGACACTCTCTCACCCTGTCACATCTCACCCCACCCCCTCCCCATATCCTCAAGTCCATTCTCTAGTAGGTCTGTGTCTTTATTCCCGTCTTGCCACTAGGTTCTTCATGGCTTTGTTTTTTTTCCTTAGATTCCGTATATATGTGTTAGCATACTGTATTTGTTTTTCTCTTTCTGACTTACTTCACTCTGTATGACAGACTCTAACTCCATCCACCTCATTACAAATACCTCCATTTCATTTCTTTTTATGGCTGAGTAATATTCCATTGTATATATGTGCCACATCTTCTTTATCCATTCATCTGTCGATGGACATTTAGGTTGCTTCCATGTCCTGGCTATTGTAAATAGAGCTGCAATGAACATTTTGGTACATGACTCTTTTTGACCTATGGTTTTCTCAGGGTATATGCCCAGTAGTGGGATTGCTGGGTCGTATGGTAGTTCTATTTGTAGTTTTTTAAGGAACCTCCATACTGTTCTCCATAGTGGCTGTATCAATTTACATTCCCACCAACAGTGCAAGAGAGTTCCTTTTCCTCCACACCCTCTCCAGCATTTATTGTTTCTAGATTTTTTGATGATGGCCATTCTGACCGGTGTGAGATGATATCTCATTGTAGTTTTGATTTGCATTTCTCTAATGATTAAGGATGTTGAGCATTCTTTCATGTGTCTGTAGGCCATCTGTATATCTTCTTTGGAGAAATGTCTATTTAGGTCTTCTGCCCATTTTTGGATTGGGTTGTTCGTTTTTTTGTTATTGAGCTGCATGAGCTGCTTGTAAATCTTGGAGATTAATCCTTTGTCAGTTGCTTCATTTGCAAATATTTTCTCCCATTCTGATGGTTGTCTTTTGGTCTTGTTTATGGTTTCCTTTGCTGTGCAAAAGCTTTTAAGTTTCATTAGGTCCCATTTGTTTATTTGTGTTCTTATTTCCATTTCTCTGGGAGCTGGGTCAAAAAGAATCTTGCTGTGATGTATGTCATAGAGTGTTCTGCCTATGTTTTCCTCTAAGAGTTTGATAGTGTCTGGTCTTACACTTAGGTCTTTAATCCATTTTGAGTTTATTTTTGTGCATGGTGTCAGGGAGTGTTCTAACTTCATACTTTTACATGTATCTGTCCAATTTTCCCAGCACCACTTATTGAAGAGGCTGTCTTTTCTCCACTGTATATGCTTGCCTCCTTTATCAAAGATAAGGTGACCATATGTGCGTGGGTTTATCTCTGGGCTTTCTATCCTGTTCCATTGATCAATATTTCTGTTTTTGTGCCAGTACCAAACTGTCTTGATTACTGTAGCTTTGTAATATAGTCTGAAGTCAGGGAGCCTGATTCCCCCAGCTCCATTTTTCGTTCTCAAGATTGCTTTGGCTATTCGGGGTCTTTTGTGTTTCCATACAAATTGGGAAATTTTTTGTTCTAGTTCTGTGAAAAATGCCAGTGGTAGTTTGATAGGGATTGCATTGAATCTGTAGATTGCTTTGGGTAGTAGAGTCATTTTCACAATGTTGATTCTTCCAATCCAGGAACATGGTATATCTTTCCATCTATTTGTATCATCTTTAATTTCTTTCATCAGTGTCTTATAATTTTCTGCATACAGGTCTTTTGTCGTCTTAGGTAGGTTTATTCCTAGATATTTTATTCTTTTTGTTGCAATGGTAAACGGGAGTGTTTTCTTAATTTCACTTTCAGATTTTTCGTCATTAGTGTATAGAAATGCAAGAGATTTCTGTGCATTAATTTTGTATCCTGCTACTTTACCAAATTCATTGATTACCTCTAGGAGTTTTCTGGTAGCATCTTTAGGATTCTCTATGTATAGTATCATGTCATCTGCAAACAGTGACAGCTTTACTTCTTCTTTTCCGATTTGGATTCCTTTTATTTCTTTGTCTTCTCTGATTGCTGTGGCTAACACTTCCAAAACTATGTTGAATAATAGTGGTGAGAGTGGGCAACCTTGTCTTGTTCCTGATCTTAGTGGAAATGGTTTCAGTTTTTCACCATTGAGGACAATGTTGGCTGTGGGTTTGTCATATATGGCCTTTATTATGTTGAGGAAAGTTCCCTCTATGCCTACTTTCTGCAGGGCTTTTATCATAAATGGGTGTTGAATTTTGTCGAAAGCTTTCTCTGCATCTATTGAGATGATCATATGGTTTTTCTCCTTCAATTTGTTAATATGGTGTATCACATTGATTGATTTACGTATATTGAAGAATCCTTGCATTCCTGGGATAAACCCCACTTGATCGTGGTGTATGATCCTTTTAATGTGCTGTTGGATTCTGTTTGCGAGTATTTTGTTGAGGATTTTTGCATCTATGTTCATCAGTGATATTGGCCTGTAGTTTTCTTTCTTTGTGACATCTTTGTCTGGTTTTGGTATCAGGGTGATGGTGGCCTCGTAGAATGAGTTTGGGAGTGTTCCTCCCTCTGCAATATTTTGGAAGAGTTTGAGAAGGATAGGTGTTAGCTCTTCTCTAAATGTTTGATAGAATTCGCCTGTGAAGCCATCTGGTCCTGGGCTTTTGTTTGTTGGAAGGTTTTTAATCACAGTTTCAATTTCAGTGCTTGTGATTGGTCTGTTCATATTTTCTATTTCTTCCTGGTTCAGTCTCGGCAGTTTGTGCATTTCTAAGAATCTGTCCATTTCTTCCAGGTTGTCCATTTTATTGGCGTAGAGTTGCTTGTAGTAATCTCTCATGATCTTTTGTATTTCTGCAGTGTCAGTGGTTACTTCTCCTTTTTCATTTCTAATTCTATTGATTTGAGTCTTCTCCCTTTTTCTCTTGATGAGTCTGGCTAATGGTTTATCAATTTTGTTTATCTTCTCAAAAAACCAGCTTTTAGTTTTATTGATTTTTGCTATTGTTTCCTTCATTTCTTTTTCATTTATTTCTGACCTGATCTTTATGATTTCTTTCCTTCTGCTAGCTTTGGGGTTTTTTTGTTCTTCTTTCTCTAATTGCTTTAGGTGCAAGGTTAGGTTGTTTATTCGAGCAAAATACAGATTATTTATGGTCTCTAGCAAAAGTATGATACAATTAAAAATCAATGGTAAAAATTAATTTTGTAAAGTTGTTGTCTGAAAATAATAACCCTACATAACATTTAGCTAAAGAGCATTTCCTAAGGAAATTATAAAATATTTAGTATTTAATGACAATCAAAGCACTAATGGTAAAAGTGTCAGGGGATATACTTAAGGCAATACTTAGAGGAGATTTTGCATATTTTTATCTATAAGGAAATAAAGACTAAAAATAAATGAGCAAAAATAGTGAAAAGCAAAAGTTATTCCACGAAAGGTAGAAAAAATTAATTTAAAAAGGCCAGAAATGAGTAGAAAGGACAATAAAAGTAAGTTATGAAAAACAAAACTGATTGTTTGCAAAGATACATAATCTAGACAAAAAAATGAAAAAAACTGATCACCAAACAAAGAAACAAAACAAATAAAAACCAGAGGGAGGAGGGACAGAAATTAAAGATAAAACAAAGAGACAAGAGTTACAAAATACTATTACAAACATCTGTTGTGTCAAGAAATTTTTGAACTATAGGATACGAATACATTTTGGAGAAAATAGACTAGCCTTGTACCAACAGAAAAAATAAATCAAATTTTCCGTAATAATGAAAAATTTAACCTCCGACACAACAAACATTATTCTTTAAAGTAATATCAATTCTAAAATGAGGCTTCTGAATTTATTCATGTGTTCTTGTTTAGAAAATATGTTTTGATTGTTATAAGACAACTAATGGGAAAAATTCAAATGTCCTTATAAATAAAAATCAGAATTGAGCCACTTAACTCATTTTACCATGTGTTTCCTAAAGACATCTTTATGACTATTAAATCTGATTGGAGACAGAGCTTTGAACCTTTGGTCAGATGGCTTGCTAA
This sequence comes from Balaenoptera musculus, assembly GCF_009873245.2. Lineage (NCBI taxonomy): Eukaryota > Metazoa > Chordata > Mammalia > Artiodactyla > Balaenopteridae > Balaenoptera > Balaenoptera musculus. The sequence continues at coordinate 46,543,482 of NC_045798.1, forward strand.
TATATGTACTTGAATTACACAGATTTACCCAGCAGAGTACCACACAGGAACATATCCTACCCTACTAAGACTCCCATAAAATTGGGAGCAGTCCAGGACACACTGTCTCTGCAGGTAATTATTCCCAAAAGGAAGGAGGAAAGACCTAAACTAAACTTGTACAGACATTTTTTCCCAAAGATACCACAGAAACGTGTGAGAAGTAAGGAAGAAGGCAGAGGTGGTACCCATGGCCAATGGAAATCACTCCAGAAATAAATGAAGTAAAGGAGAAAGGATGTTCACCCCTATACCTACCAGTGAACATAGTATTTAAGGCACTTTGGTGTCTTATAATAAATACTAAGTTTAGGATTCTTATCTTTTCTACATAGACAATGAGGCATTATTCCATGTTTCCAGATTAAAATCTATTCAACAAATAGGAATAAAGCTCAGATGAAAAGATATTCTTATCTATCCAGATCCATTAAATCCCAAAAACCAATCCTCTGAAACAGAACCTATGTAGAAGTGAAAGAAACTAATCAGAAAAGTTGTGGATGGCTAGAGAGCAAAAGTATACTGCATGAATCCAGCAGCTAAGTCCTGGGTATGTCAGATTGTTTGCACTGCCAAAAGCAAGTCTTTGGTTAATCAGGAACACACTTTGGTCTGGTGGCTGGGTGAGCACAGTTAGTAATTTCATGCAGAGTAAGTGAAGTTTAGCAAGGTTGGCTCAGGTTCAGATACAAGACCAACATTTACCCCTGCAGCCATCTATAGTTCAGCCTCTTCTCTTAAAACAGATAAAATAATAAAATCTCACAGAGATATTTTCAATATTTCAAAAACTTTGATCACATAGTCTATCCTCAAATACTTACATAACATAAATAGTGTGGTGGTTATTTTCAGCATCTTACACAAAATTTTTGTAATAATTAACACCTAGCTGGTATGCCCAGCTCGGCTGTTTTGTGTTCAACTCTTAAATTGGATTAAATATATTCACCATTACGTAACTGATATGAGGATTCAAAGAAATCTAAAAACATTGAAGGTATTGTTATTACTAAAATTACAATAGAGTAATATACCATGGTATGGTATTTTCTAAAAAGTCTGGGCTAGGAGCCAAAATCCTAAATTCACATCTTAACATCCTAGTCCTTTCCCTCCGTAATACATCACTTTAGGAAATTCACTTAATTTCCCTGGGCATCATGTATAAAAATGCCTTCAGCTTTGGCATTCTATGATTGTAAGCTAAAACCATATTAACTAAAATCTAAGGCATCTCATTGTCAATTCTTTGTAATTTCCTTAAAATCATTGTGCTTCATTTTTTTTGGTCTCAACCTATTTTTTTCTATTGTTTACTACATTTGTTTATAATATATTATTTCTAGAACTTTATAAAGATCTTAACTTGCAAAGAGTGCCAATTATGGTGGGGACTCTCAAACTTTAAAAGGCAAGAATTAGATTAGGCTGGCTTTCTTGGATGTTCACACGAGGATGTTTTTTACTAAAAGTGTTTTATTCTAAGGGCCTAGAGTATATTCTAACTGAAAACCCTTCAGCCACAAAAACTGAGGAAAGAAAGCATGGCATTCCTGGAAACTGGTTAAGGGTTTCTTTAATAATATTATATTTCAGATTCTGGATCTAGAGGTACTGGGATTCACATATCTTGTAAAAAATGAATAGGATTAATGCAGGTTTTCTGACTGCAAGTATGTTTAAGTAGAGTTGTTTCTGAGGAGTCAATCAGAGCTCATCCATGTATGACTACCTCATTTCCATGGTAACCTCAGCCATAGTAAATAAAACCAGGATCCCAGAAGTAAGCCACCAAATTCTCTGATAACACAAACATCTATGAACCAAAATGTATGGACCACTGCCTTTACTTTTTGGAAAACACGTTTTGGAAAATTTTTACTTAAGGCTCTCTTTATTTTAAACCAAAATTTACTAAGTATGGTTATCTTGAATCCAAGGCTAGAAATAAGTTCACTAAAATATAACGGCAAAGGAACTGCAAAAATCAGGTATACTGATTAGGTGCCATAAAATAACCAAGAAGGAGGGAGAGCAAAAGATTTTTGATAAACATACAAATTAAAAAGTCTTAACAGTCTGGGGCCATTTTTGTAAAGCTAATCAGCCATGTACAGCTAAACAGCTTCCAAGTTCATCTTTGTAATAAAAGTAGACCAGAATAATCACCACATGTTAAATTATGCTTTTTATACTGTGTTCCAAAGTCCACAAAAAATTGGTGTCAAAGTAAAAACTTTACCTCAAAAAGTTTTAAATGTAGAACATACAAACTAATAATGACTTTTACAGGAAGAAGTTTCATTTATATGGAATGCTTTATTTCTATATAATGCCTGAGAAGTAAGCCATTGTTTTACTCTAGAGCTGACTAAAAGTCAAGTCTTCGATTCTATAACATTAACCATCAAGATTTTAAATGCATTAAATTCCATGTTGCCTTAAGACAAGTAAGCATTTGCTTTACTTACCTGATTGTCTGTCTTCCCCACTAGAAGGATGGGAATTTTTGTCTCTGTTTATTGGTATATCCACAGCACCTAAATTAATGCTGGCACATACTAGTTGTGTAATAATTTTTATTTTTGATTTATAATTCATGAGGAATAAAGGAATACTAAAAGCATATTTTGTGATACCAATCTGCAAAACTGGTATTAACCCATAGCACTTTTGTTATTTAAGCCTCCATCTTTAATTCCTAAGAGCAAACCTCTTCAATTAAAAACCCATTCCTAACAAAGTTAGTAAAATGTAAGTAAATAAAATGACAAATAATGCTAATAGAAAAAATAGTAATAGAACTAATCCTAGTGTGATCTCTAGCATGTTAAATAAAAATTCTTTCTCTGTATATCCCTGGTAGAACTTTTTACTTTATTTTGTGTCTGTCTTTGCTTTATTTTGTTTTGTGTTTCTTCCCTTTAACATTTAAAAGTTAACTACAGTTTCCTAATGTACAGTTAAATAAAACAAAAAAGAAATAGATGGATAGATCTGCTTTCAAACCTATGAACTATATATATATGAGTCTCTTTATGCAAAACATGTGCATACAAACAAAAACTATGTGAGTTTCTGGACTACTTTCTAAGACACACAAAACAAGGTGCAGGATACTTCCCAAAGTACAAAACCCTGCCATAGCCAAAGAAAATAAAATATTGTTAAAATAATAACTATCATTCATGGAATCCTTACTAAATGCCACGTTGTATATTTATGTACCTAATTCATCTATCTAATCTCATTTAATACCCACAAAACTTCTGTATTAGTTTTCTATTGCTGCTGTAACAAATCACCATAAAAACTGGTGGCTTAAACAACATAATTTATTATCTACAGTTCTGTAGAAGTCTGACTCAGGTCTCACTGGGCTTAAATCAAGATATTGTCAGGGTTGTGTTCCTTTTGGAAGCTCTAGGGGTGCATGAAAGTTGGAGTTAACTAAATGTAGGCTTGAAACACATTTCCATTCCAAGAAGGGCAGCTTTGGGCAAGTTATGAACGGTAACCTCATATATGTAATGGAGATAATTCCTTCCTTACAGCAATTTTCTGACAAATAAGCCATTATGTATATAGAGCATCTGCCGCAATGATTGACACATAATAACTACCTACCCATCTCTTGAATTTCACTTATTATGTGCATATTGACCAGTGAACTAAATTGCGGATTTGCTGTTTGTGAGTCATGTGTCCTAGAATAAACCATTTTGCCTCTTTGATCCACAGTTTCTTTACCTATGAAAGAGGACTTACAAAAAATCAATTTGCCCTGAGAATTAAGTGAGATCCAGGGTATGAAAGCACTTGTAAACTGTTAAAAGAATTCGCTAATGTTATTCTGGGGCCACTGGTTTAAAGTTCTGGAATTCTTAAATCTGAAATGGTTATCAGTGTTCCACATCTCAGAAGACAAAGGGCCAATGAGCTGTCTCATTTTCAATTCCAACATTGCATAACTATTAAAGCCAAACCCAGGAAATATTTCTGAGCCAAAATTTAGAAGTTTTTCCCTAGGCTTCTAACACCAATTGTCCTTCTATGTAATACACTCTAACAAAAAAATTCTAGGAACTGTTCTCCAAGTGCATGTCTGCAATTTCAAACAGACTCACGCTGCCATCTGTTCCTTCTGATAAGAGACTCATCTGTCTGCTGAGAAAGTAGGGAAAAGGCTCACTAAGAAAGAATAATGCGATTCTTCAACCCCTACAGCCTTGCTGGGTGGCTCACGGACATGCACCAACTAATTAGGGGTCAAACCAACATTTTTAGGATGTATTTGGATGGGATTTGAATTCATTGTGACTGCACTCTGAACAGCAACTACATACAGCTACTGGTGTAATTTGGACAATGAGCCCAGCATCTGCTACCTTTCAGCAATAAGGCATAACAAGAGAGAAGTGTGATTAAGGGAATTCACCTACCTCAGTGGTTTTCATGATTTTAAAAAGCTGAAATGAGAGGTGTTTCTACAAAGGAACATGTATATGTTTGTGCTTGTGTATATATGATCTAAGAATAACTATAATAATGTAGCTTTCTCATGTTAATGAAAATTATAAAATTAAACTTTTTTTAGATTTAAGGGAAAAATTAAACTTTAAAAAATAATCCAAATAAAGCCTTCAATTCACAATAATTATCAGGATTTTAGTCATTAACATAACACATTAAATTATATAAGTGATACAATTCCTATTATGTCTACATTGGGTTTATAGTTAGAAAGGAAACTGAGATATTTACCCACATATATATACCTGTATATGCACAGAAAATTCCTGGAGGTTCATGCAGAAAAATTGTTAATAACGCATATCTCTTGGGAGTAGAATAAAATTTTGGTTGGCAGGGAAGTTTGGAGAGGAGAAATTTTAACTTTTTATCAATTACCTTCCTGTACTCTGATTGTTTTGAAATCCTGAACCTATATTACTTTATATAATTAAAAAACACTCATCTAATTAAAAAAGGGAATTGGAAATTAAATCTAATTTGATCTAATCAGTCTAATTTTAAAGAGTAATTTTGCACTTGGAATCAGGAAATCAAGTTAGTTTTTCTCTTCTACTAGCAGTACTGCAATTGATATTGAGGGACTTCATCTGATTGATCTTTCTTTCTCATCAATGAAATTGCAACAATATAATCAGACCTAGTCCATCTTTCAGAGCTATATTAGAGCTAAAACCAGACTTACTGTAACATACTGTATTATTAGTATTATTATGGTAGTAAACTGTGGTCGTGTCTAGCTATCAAGAGATGGAGGCAGTTTTGTATATATTCAGAAAATTTCCATGTGCTTGAATAATTCAAATAATGCTACCAAAAAACCAGATATTCATTCAAAATATCAAAATTATATTTTTAAATGAAGGCTATATGCTGACAATGTTGCAGAATATTTATACCTTAAAATAGCTATTTCATAAGTTTTCAAGACAAAAAGTACTGGAGGATCGATATTATTATTCAAAATCCCATATTTGACATTTCTCTCACTTAGCATTCATTTTAACTCATTAGGAAAGACTCCCCAAGAGTGATGATAAGAATATAGGTCTTTGACTTTTACCAATATTTTACTCTGTTTTTCTACTCCCATAGGATACATTAACTGCAATTCTTGATTTGTATTTTTGAAAGTTCTACAAAACAACCTCCCAGCTGAAATGGGAAAGTAGGCTATAAACTGGAGAGATAAAAGAAGGCTGCAGTTTCCCATTTTATCCCTTTCTTCCCCCTTAATTTTTTTCTCCGGCTAATTCTGAGCCTACCTGAGAGTTTGGGGATGGAGGGGAGGAGTAAAAATCAGTCTAAATGAATGAATGAATGAATAAATCAAAGAATCAACCAATCTTGACAACCTGGGCTTCATGTCTTCAGCTACAGAGAGACGATGAAAAGGGATATTTATTTGTTTCAAGGCAGAGAAAGACAAAGAGTAAATGTAACTAACAGGGGAAATCTGCACAAAGTTTGCAGGATCTATAATCTCCTGAGGTTCTGTGAATGCTTATATGCTATTGCTCACATAATCCCCATGCTTCTGCAGCAAGTAATAGGTGTGTGCGTGTATTTTAATCCTTAAGTCCTCTACTATTAGTAGGTGTGTTATGAAGCTAGATGAATCATCACATTTCTGTGATTATTTGTATGGTTATATGTATGCTATGGTTGGATTTTTGTATGCCCCAGTAGAAAATTTCAAAAAAGAATAATGGAAACAATAATGGCAAAAAATAATCCATACAGGGAAAAGGGCTCCCTTTCTTTGCACAGGTTTTCAGCAACTTAGAGGAACATGCAACATCCTTCCCCAATAGGACATTCTTTTCTTCCAGCCAATGACAAGCTAATAACAATATAGTACCTAGTATATTTCTAATACCTCTTCCCCAAGGAGGCCATAGCATTTTGCAGATATTATCTCATAAATCTCCAGATTTCTGTGCGCTTTGGAGGAACTATGTATTATTAAAGTCACTTTACTTAGCTGAATCAGGGCACAGAGAGGGAATATGTGTTCCAAGAAAAACAGCAAGATGGTTATAGGACTTAAACTTCATCCCACTGAGTCTGTGTTTTTGTTAGTTAGGGATTTGTTTTCACGTGATGATGGTTGTTTTGCTCCTGAGATCCATGGATGAGCAGTATCCGCATCACCTGGGAACCTATGAGAAATTAGACTCTCAGGCCTCACTTCAGACCCACTGAGCCATAATCTGCATTTACCGAGATAGCCAAATGACTTGTATGTTCACTGAAGTTTGAGAAGTAAGAGACTATTGCATTAAAAAGACCTAACAACCTTCATGCTTTTTAAGATTCTCCCTACACACATGTAGATGGCAGATACTGGGTAGCTATTCACCAACCTCATTTCTCTTTCCTTCTGAGAACACTGCCGGATTACATTTCCCACTTTCTCTTGCAGTTAGGTGTGATCACATATCTGAGCTTTGGCCAATTACATATGGGTGGACGTGATAAGCACTCTTTTTAGTCTTAGCCCACATGACCCTATGCGTGTTGTCTCTCTTATTCTTATCTCAGTTTAGAGAGTGACCAGGAATGTACTGAAGTTAAAAGAGTTTTGTGTTTTTTTTTAAATTTTTATTGGAGTATACTTGATTTACAATGTTATGTTAGTTTCAGGTGTACCACAAAGTGAATCAGTTATACATATAGTATACATATATCCACTCTTTTTTAAAATTCTTTTACCATATAGGCCATCACAGAGTATTGAGTAGAGTTCCATATGTTATAGAGTAGGTTCTTATTAGTTATCTATTTTATATATAGTAGTGTGTGTATATGTCAATCCCAATCTCCCAATTTATCCCTCCCCCCACCTTGTCACCTGCTAACCATAAGTTTGTTTTCTACATCTGCGGCTCTACTTCTCTTTTGTAAATAAGTTCATTTGTACCCTTTTTATATTCCACATATAAGCGATATCATGTATTTGTCTTTCTGTGTCTGACTTACTTCATTCAGTATGACAGTCTCTAGGCCCATCCATGTTGCTGCAAATGGCATTATTTTGTTCTTTTTATGGCTGAGTACTATTCCACTGTATATATGTACCACATCTTCTTTATCCATTCCTCTGTTGATGGACATTTAAGTTGCTTCCATGTCCTGGCTATTGTAAATAATGCTGCAATGAACATTGGGGTGCATGTATCTTTTTGATTTATGGTTTCCTCCAGGTATATGCCTAGGAGTGGGATTGCTGGGTCATATGGTAGTTCTGCTTTTAGCGTTTTAAAGAACCTCCATACCGTTCTCCATAGTGGCTGTACCAATTTACATTCCCGCCAACAGCATAGGAGGGTTCCCTTTTCTCCACACCTTCTTCAGCATTTATTGTTTGCAGACTTTTTGATGATGGCCTTCTGACCGGTGTGAGGTGATACCTCATTGTAGTTTTGATTTGCATTTCTCTAATGATTAGTGATGTTAAGCATCTTTTCATGTGCTTTTTGGCCACCTCTATGTCTTCTTTGGAGAAATGTCTATTTAGATCTTCTGCCCATTTTTTGATTAGGTTGTTTGTTTTTTTGATATTGAGCTGCATGAGCTGTTTGTATATTTTGGAGATTAATCCCTTGTCAGTTGCTTCATTTGCAAAACTTTTCTCCCATTCTGAGGGTTGTCTTTTTGTTTTGTTTACGGTTTCCTTTGCTGTGCAAAAGCTTACAGAGTTTTAAACAGCTTGGATCCCTAAATGCCTTGGACTGCATGAGGGAGTGAAAATGCTCTTGTGTTTAGCCATTGAGTTTCAGGGTTTACCTGTTTGAGGTAACATTTTAAACTTTTTCAGAGGCAATTATTAAGCTTTAAAAATAGTAGCTTGAATTGTGATACAGTTAAAAGAATGTTAGGTGAATAATATTGGGCTAGTTTTATCCCTTTAACTGAATGAGCACAGCCTCAATTCCTTTGGACTCATTTTATGTCATGTTTCCCTTTCTTCATAACTTCCTTATTCATCTCTACTTAAAATCTATTATTCATGACTTCTTAGCTCTAGAATTCTTTACATTGCTTAATTATTCTCATTTTCAAAGTCAGGGAAAATTTAGAGAAAAATTACTAGTTATGATCCCAATTTTGTAGATGCACCATGCCCCCTGATCTACGTTATTACTTATGTATGGTGCCAGAAGGACTATGGCGGTTTATAAACATAATAGCATCCCTTATTCATTTTTCTTTTTGAGAATATGTTTAATAATTTATGTATCTTTTCAGAATGTTTGTTTATTTAGTCTTTATTATAAGTGAGCCACTTGTGGAAAAATTATAGACATCCCCACTGGCAGAAAAATACCTCTTCTGACTGACGGAGTTTTAATAAATGATTTATAATTAGCTCTCTGATTTCTTGTTATGACTGGTCTCCTCAAACACACCACACTTTCAGACATAGATACAAACACAGTTTCTATTTTGAATAGAATCTCTACATTCACGTGGAGAAAATGATCTAAAATGGAGAATCATTGCATATCTTTTTATAAATATTTCTCTGTAGAATAAAACCATAAAATGCACAGTGTCTGATTACATACTACACAGCTCAAGCCATTTGCCAGCCGTTCAATAGTAGTGACTTTTTTTTTTTTTTTTTTACAAATTTGAAGACTTATTACAAAGAAGGGAAATAAGACCTTACCAAGAAAGATTTTTCAAAGAAAATTTTTTGAAGAGTAAAATCAATGCTGATTTATTTTTGTTATCTTGTTTTACTTATAAAACATTCATAAATTGAAACAAAAAATTAATATTGATTAGTAACCATAATTAATGTAAAGTGATTTGCTTATGCTATTTAAGCTAAATTAATTTGAGACTAATAAAAAACAAGAGTATTTTAAAATATCTTAAAGATTTTGAGGGAAATTATATTTTTATTTTTTTAATTTTTTAAAAATTTTTGGCTGCATTGGGTCTTTGTTGCTGTGTGTGGGCTTTCTCTAGTTGCAGCAAGCAGGGGCTACTCTTCATTGTGATGCGTGGGCTTCTCATTGCAGTGGCTTCTCTTGTTGCAGAGCATGGGCTCTAGGCACGTGGGCTTCAGTAGTTGTGGCACGCAGGCTCAGTAGTTGTGGCTTGTGGGCTCTAGAGCACAGGCTCAGTAGTTGTGGTGCACAGGCTTAGTTGCTCCATGGCATGTGGGATCTTCCCGGACCAGGGATCGAACCCATGTCCCCTGCATTGGCAGGTGGATTCTTAACCACTGCACCACCAGGGAAGTCCAGAGGGAAATTATTTTTAGTACTACATAGATTGCTCAATTCTTTTCTTTGAATTTTTAATATAATTTTAATCCTTGTGCCAAGATTTTAATTCTCTTCTTGCCTTGGTTTTCTTCATTACACAGCCACTAATTATAATACTAATAATAAATGGGGTATTTATATCATCTTACCTGGGGATTACAGGAAATATTCTTAGTCAGTTATTATGGGACAATTCTCAGGAAGCTTTGTTCCAGGTCGATTTATTGGGGTGCTGAAGGGGTAGGTCCAGAACTCAGGTCTGCCTTATAAAAAAAATAAAACTTTAATTGTGATCACCCATTTTAGACAATTATAAAAATAGTTTATTGAATATATTCTGCTTTGGGGTTCCAGAGAATGAGTTATTTGAGGTTAAGTTTGGGGCTTTTTGTTTTTTCTATTATTTAGAGGTTTAACTCCACCTGAAGATACATCAGAAAATGTACTTGGCTTTGTTTTAAAAAATAATTCTCAAAGAATAGTAAGGGTTATTATTTTGTACAAGGTACAAGTTGTTCGTTCGCATCTTTTTCTTAATTTATCCTGCATCCTCTTATACCTTGGAATGTGTAAGCACATTATACCATGCAGCTTCTTTCCCTTTTTCCTTTCTGTACACCTTTCAAAGTTTTGAAAAAGCTCAAACAAAAGTCAAGCCATCCTCTTCAGAGACCCAGAAACTACTTCTTTTTCAGAGCCATTACTAGTTCTTCCTGGTGATCCACTGTTGCTAGTTTAGCTCTCTGTGATTTCAGGAGCCACCTGCTCAGGGTCATAGATGATCTGGCCCATGCAAGGGTTTTTCTCTACCGTCCCCTACATCCCACTCTTTCCCCAACCCTCCGCCATTCATCATTCATTCTTAAAACTTTGATTTGTGGAAACTTTATGACTCTTCCGTTAGAAAACTGAATATTTGTACAAACATTAAATTCCAACTCCAATTTTCATAGGTCCACAGACTACTTAAAGTATTTTCATTGACCTCTGTTTAAAAATCTCTGTTTTAGATAGCTTGACATGATTGCTTAATCAAATCTTGATTTTTAGTTTCCTTTCTGGATTAGAATCGCACTTGCACTGCCTGCACTTCAAAATATACACAATCCAGTGATTGGATAGGACTTGGAACATGCCACTCAAAGATAGAACAGGTTTGGGAATCATTTCCACTTCCAAATTCCGTGAAATATCTGCATTGTCTACTCAAAACCTGCCACTCCACAAAGCTGATTTGATTTACCTCCTCTTCTGTTGTAACCTTGTTCTTCCCTAATATTAAGTTAACCAAAGTTATGGGAGCTGTTCTAAGATGCCCACGCCCTTCCTGTATTTTTTCATTCTCTGGTAAATTATAAGGGAGATAGAAACAGAAAAAAAATAAACAAACACCTTTGAAAGGTGTTTAATACATTTTTGTCTATCTGTATTTATCATTCAATAATCTTGAAACAAAATCTTCTGCTTGAGAGGAAACGTAAGAAACTTTAATCAGGGTTTTGGAACTTAAATCCAAGGCTACCACAGTTATCGATGGTATTGCAGTGAAGACTTAACTTTGTCATTGTTGTCCCCCTTCAGTAAGACATTGCAAGTAAATAACTCCCTTTGTTCATTCTTAAAATGTGGAGACGTGTCAGGGAAAAATGAAAGTAGAAAATACTACTCCTCTCTCCTCAGAGAAGATGAATAGGCATGTTTGTTTGTAATGTCTGGGATTTGGCAGAGCTATACTCAAGGAAGAAAAACAAGTATGTGTGAGTTTCCAAGGAAGAGCCCTTTGTAGTGGACAATCAAACTTAGTTGTCTGTGAATAAATCATTAAAGGATGGAACATCTATTTTGAAATTGAGAGCCAAAAAGAGGAGGACTGGGGTCCTGGAAGGAGACTTTTGGAAGAAAGATGAAACAGATTTGATCCTGTCCAGTCCACGATATAGGTTCCAGGCTTTGTTCCTGACCCAGAGGGAGCTGGTGGCAGGGTACCGGGGGAACAATCACTTTGAAGCATAACATTTCATCATCCACACTACAGGACCCATCCCAGATTACCCCACCAGGTAAGGAGGCTTATCAACATTTCCTCATTTTATCGCTACCACTCCACCATTATGAGCATGTTAGGACAATTTCAAAAAATTATTCCAATATATTTCAAGACCTAGAGGACTAATGGACATGTAACAGTTCAGTCAATTATAAGTCAATTATTAAATCCAGCAACTAAGAGGAATGGATATACCTATTAACATGTACGATGTTTTAAGCAACATCCTAGTGTTATTTGTGCTATTATTTCTAATTCAAATAAATGTACTGAATAAGTAATCATTGTGTTAGGCATATTGTGTGTGATAGACATGTACTATTCCTAATTCTGACAACAATGCTGAGATAGATATTGTTATCCTCATTCAACAGCTGAAGAACTTGGGATCCCTAGGGTTAATTAATTTGCCCAAGGTCAAGCAGCTATAAGGCTGCAGGACTGTGATTTAAATCAAGATCTGTGTGAAATGCATAGTTGTACAGAGAATTAGATACATGTGTGTCATATTAACTTTTCACCTTCAGATGAAACACTGACTCAAGTTATTTTAAGATGAGGTTATCATTTTTGATGGCTCACACACTTTAGTCATCATCAGATATTATTCTTAGTACTGACCAATTTGAGTAAACTGCTTACAGTTCTCTTGGTCACCACAGAGACTGAGTACGTAAGTAGAATCCAGCTTTATTCCATGCTTAAGAATCAGACTTTTTGCCTTCCCTATTCCTTGTTAGGGCTCTTTAAAAGGACATAAAGGTATTTGTAGAACAATATTATTATGACTGGAGTTGAGGCAATTTCCTGAGCAATACCTTGTATTTCCTTTTTTTTATTATATAAGTTTCAGGTGTACAGCATTATAATTCAACATCTGTATACACTACAGTGTGATCACCACCACAAGTCTAGTTACCGTACATCACCATACAGTTGACCTCCTTCGCCCATTTCTCCCACCCCCCAACCCCCTTCCCCCTGGTAACAACTAATCTGTTCTCTGTAGCTATGAGTTTGCTTTTGCTGTATTTTGTTTGTTTATTTCTTTTGTTTTAGATTCCACATGTGAGTGAAACCATATGGTATTATCTTTCTCTGATTTATTTCACTTACTGTAATACCCTCAAAGTCCATCCCTGTTGTTGCAAATGGCAAGATTTCATTCTTTTTATGGCTGAGTAGTATTCCACTGTATATGAATATCACATCTTCTTTATCTATTCATCTATCAGTGGACACTTAGGTTGTTTCCATATCTTAGCTATTGTAAATAATGCTGCAGTGAACATAGGGGTGCATATATCTTTCCAAATTAGTGTTATTGTGTTCTTCAGATAAATGCCCAGAAGTGGAATAGCTGGGTCATAAGATAGGGCTATTCTTTTTTTTTTTTTAACATCTTTATTGAAGTATAATTGCTTTACAATGGTGTGTTAGTTTCTGCTTTAAAACAGAGTGAATCAGTTATACATATACATATGTTCCCATATCTCTTCCCTCTTGCATCTCCCTCCCTCCCACCCTCCTTATCCCACCCCTCTAGGTGGTCACAAAGCACCGAGCTCATCTCCCTGTGCTATGCGGCTGCTTCCCACTAGCTATCTATTTTACATTTGGTAGTGTATATATGTCCATGACACTCTCTCACCCTGTCACATCTCACTCTTCCCCCTCCCTATATCCTCAAGTCCATTCTTTAGTAGGTCTGTATCTTTATTCCCATCTTGCCACTAGGTTCTTCATGACCTTTTTTTTTTTTTTCCTTAGATTCCATATATATGTGTTAGCATACTGTATTTGTTTTTCTCTTTCTGACTTACTTCACTCTGTATGACAGACTCTAACTCCATCCACCTCATTACAAATAACTCCATTTCATTTCTTTTTATGGCTGAGTAATATTCCATTGTATATATGTGTCACATCTTCTTTATCCATTCATCTGATGATGGACACTTTGATTGCTTCCATGTCCTGGCTATTGTAAATAGAGCTGCAATGAACATTTTGGTACATGACTCTTTTCGAATAATGGTTTTCTCAGGGTATATGCCCAGTAGTGGGATTGCTGGGTCGTATGGTAGTTCTGTTTTTAGTTTTTTAAGGAACCTCCATACTGTTCTCCATAGTGGCTGTATCAATTTACATTCCCACCAACAGTGCAAGAGTGTTCCCTTTTCTCCACACCCTCTCCAGCATTTATTGTTTGTAGATTTTTTGATGATGGCCATTCTGACCGGTGTGAGATGATACCTCATTGTAGTGTTGATTTCCATTTCTCTAATGATTAAGGATGTTGAGCATTCTTTCAATGTGTCTGTTGGCCATCTGTATATCTTCTTTGGAGAAATGTCTATTTAGGTCTTCTGCCCATTTTTGGATTGGGTTGTTTGTTTTTTTGTTACTGAGCTGCATGAGCTGCTTGTAAATCTTGGACATTAATCCTTTGTCAGTTGCTTCATTTGCAAATATTTTCTCCCATTCTGAGGGTTGTCTTTTGGTCTTGTTTATGGTTTCCTTTGCTGTGCAAAAGCTTTTAAGTTTCATTAGGTCCCATTTGTTTATTTGTGTTTTTATTTCCATTTCTCTAGGAGCTGGGTCAAAAAGGATCTTGCCGTGATTTATGTCATAGAGTGTTCTGCCTATGTTTTCCTCTGAGAGTTTGATAGTGTCTGGCTTTACACTTAGGTCTTTAATCCATTTTGAGTTTATTTTTGTGTATGGTGTCAGGGAGTGTTCTAATTTCATACTTTTACATGTACCTGTCCAATTTTCCCAGCACCACTTATTGAAGAGACTGTCTTTTCTCCACTGTATATGCTTGCCTCCTTTATCAAAGATAAGGTGACCATATGTGTGTGGGTTTATATCTGGGCTTTCTATCCTGTTCCATTGATCTATATTTCTGTTTTTGTGCCAGTACCAAACTGTCTTGATTACTGTAGCTTTGTAATATAGTCTGAAGTCAGGGAGCCTGATTCCTCCAGCTCCATTTTTTGTTCTCAAGATTGCTTTGGCTATTCGGGGTCTTTTGTGTCTCCATACAAATTGTGAAATTTTTTGTTCTAGTTCTGTGAAAAATGCCAGTGGTAGTTTGATAGGGATTGCATTGAATCTGTAGATTGCTTTGGGTAGTAGAGTCATTTTCACAATGTTGATTCTTCCAATCCAAGAACATGGTATATCTCTCCATCTATTTGTATCATCTTTAATTTCTTTCATCAGTGTCCTATAATTTTCTGCATACAGGTCTTTTGTCTCCTTAGGTAGGTTTATTCCTAGATATTTTATTCTTTTTGTTGCAATGGTAAACGGGAGTGTTTTCTTAATTTCACTTTCAGATTTTTCATCATTAGTATATAAGAATGCAAGAGATTTCTGTGCATTAATTTTGTATCCTGCTACTTTACCAAATTCATTGATTAGCTCTAGGAGTTTTCTGGTGGCAGTTTTAGGATTCTGTATGTATAGTATCATGTCATCTGCAAACAGTGACAGCTTTACTTCTTCTTTTCCGATTTGGATTCCTTTTATTTCTTTTTCTTCTCTGATTGCTGTGGCTAACACTTCCAAAACTATGTTGAGTAATAGTGGTGAGAGTGGGCAACCTGTCTTATTCCTGATCTTAGTGGAAATGGTTTCAGTTTTTCACCATTGAGGACAATGTTGGCTGTGGGTTTGTCATATATGGCCTTTATTATGTTGAGGAAAGTTCCCTCTATGCCTACTTTCTGCAGGGCTTTTATCATAAATGGGTGTTGAATTTTGTCGAAAACTTTCTCTGCATCTATTGAGATGATCATATGGTTTTTCTCCTTCAATTTGTTAATATGATGTATCACGTTGATTGATTTGCGTATATTGAAGAATCCTTGCATTCCTGGAATAAACCCCACTTGATCATGGTGTATAATCTTTTTAATGTGCTGTTGGATTCTGTTTGCTAGTATTTTGTTGAGGATTTTTGCATCTATGTTCATCAGTGATATTGGCCTGTAGTTTTCTTTCTTTGTGACATCTTTGTCTGGTTTTGGTATCAGGTTGATGGTGACCTCGTAGAATGAGTTTGGGAGTGTTCCTCCCTCTGCAATATTTTGGAAAAGTTTGAGAAGGATAGGTGTTAGCTCTTCTCTAAATGTTTGATAGAGTTCACCTGTGAAGCCATCTGGTCCTGGGCTTTTGTTTGTTGGAAGGTTTTTAATCACAGTTTCAATTTCAGTGCTTGTGATTGGTCTGTTCATATTTTCTATTTCTTCCTGGTTCAGTCTCGTTAGGTTGTGCATTTCTAAGAATCTGTCCATTTCTTCCAAGTTGTCCATTTTATTGGCATAGAGTTGCTTGTAGTAATCTCTCATGATCGTTTGTATTTCTGCAGTGTCAGTGGTTACTTCTCCTTTTTAATTTCTAATTCTATTGATTTGAGTCTTCTCCCTTTTTCTCTTGATGAGTCTGGCTAATGGTTTATCAATTTTGTTTATCTTCTCGAAAAACCAGCTTTTAGTTTCATTGATTTTTGCTATTGTTTCCTTCATTTCTTTTTCATTTATTTCTGATCTGATCTTTATGATTTCTTTCTTTCTGCTAGCTTTGGGGTTTTTTTGCTCTTCTTTCTCTAATTGCTTTAGGTGCAAGGATAGGTTGTTTATTCGAGATGTTTCCTGTTTCTTGATGTAGGCTTGTATTGCTATAAACTTCCCTCTTAGAACTGCTTTTGCTGCATCCCATAGGTTTTGGGTCATCGTGTCTCCATTGTCATTTGTTTCTAGGTATTTTTTGATTTCCTCTTTGATTTCTTCAGTGATCACTTCGTTATTAAGTAGTGTATTATGTAGCCTCCATGTGTTTGTATTTTTTACAGATCTTTTCCTGTAATTGATATCTAGTCTCATAGCGTTGTGGTCGGAAAAGATACTTGATACGATTTCAATTTTCTTAAATTTACCAAGGCTTGATTTGTGACCCAAGATATGATCTATCCTGGAGAATGTTCCATGAGCACTTGAGAAAAATGTGTATTCTGTTGTTTTTGGGTGGAATGTCCTATAAATATCAATTAAGTCCATCTTGTTTAATGTATCATTTAAAGCTTGTGTTTCCTTATTTATTTTCATTTTGGATGATCTCTCCATTGGTGAAAGTGGGGTGTTAAAGTCCCCTACTATGATTGTGTTACTGTCGACTTCCCCTTTTATGGCTGTTAGTATTTGCCTTATGTATTGAGGTGCTCCTATGTTGGGTGCATAAATATTTACAATTGTTATACCTTCCTCTTGGATCGATCCCTTGATCATTATATAGTGTCCTTCTTTGTCTCTTGTAATAGTCTTATTTTAAAGTCTATTTTGTCTGATATGAGAATTGCTACTCCAGCTTTCTTTTGATGTCCATTTGCATGGAATATCTTTTCCATCCCCTCACTTTCAGTCTGTATGTGTCTCTAGGTCTGAAGTGGGTCTCTTGTAGACAGCATATATATGGGTCTTGTTTTTGTATCCATTCAGCCAGTCTGTGTCTTTTGGTGGGAGCATTTAATCCATTTACATTTAAGGTAATTATCGATATGTATGTTCCTATTCCCATTTTCTTAAATGTTTTGGGTTTGTTATTGTAGGTGTTTTCCTTCTCTTGTGTTTCTTGCCTAGAGAAGTTCCTTTAGCATTTGTTGTAAAGCTGGTTTGGTGGTGCTGAACTCTCTCACCTTTTGCTTGTCTGTAAAGGTTTTAATTTCTCCATCACATCTGAATGAGATCCTTGCTGGGTAGAGTAATCTTGGTTGTAGGTTTTTCTCCTCCATCACTTTAAGTATATCCTGCCACTCCCTTCTGGCTTGCAGAGTTTCTGCTGAAAGATCAGATGTTAACCTTATGGGGATTCCCTTGAGTGTTATTTGTTGTTTTTCCCTTGCTGCTTTTAATATGTTTTCTTTATATTTAATTTTTGATAGTTTGATTAATATGTGTCTTGGCGTGTTTCTCCTTGGATTTATCCTGTATGGGACTCTCTGTGCTTCCTGGACTTGATTAACTCTTTCCTTTCCCATATTAGGGAAGTTTTCAACTATAATCTCTTCAAATATTTTCTCAGTCCCTTTCTTTTTCTCTTCTTCTTCTGGGACCCCTATAATTCGAATGTTGGTGCATTTAATGTTGTCCCAGAGGTCTCTGAGACTGTCCTCAGTTCTTTTCATTCTTTTTTCTTTATTCTGCTCTGCAGTAGTTATTTCCACTATTTTATCTTCCAGGTCACTTATCCGTTCTTCTGCCTCAGTTATTCTGCTATTGATCCCACCTAGAGTATTTTTAATTTCTTTTATTGTGTTTTTCATCATTGCTTGGTTCCTCTTTTGTTCTTCTACGTCCTTGTTAAATGTTTCTTGCATTTTGTCTATTCTATTTCCAAGATTTTGGATCATCTTTACTATCATTATTCTAAATTCTTTTTCGGGTAGACTGCCTATTTCCTCTTCATTAGTTAGGTCTGGTGTGTTTTGACCCTGCTCCTTCACCTGCTGTGTGTTTTTTTGTCTTCTCATTTTGCTTATCTTACTGTGTTTGGGGTCTCCTTTTCACAGGCTGCAGGTTCGTAGTTCCCGTTGTTTTTGGTATCTGTCCCCAGTGGCTAAGGTTGGTTCAGTGGGCTGTGTAGGCTTCCTGGTGGAGGGGACTAGTGCCTGTGTTCTGGTGGATGAGGTTGGATCTTGTCTTCTGGTGGGCACGTCCACGTCTGGTGGTGTGTTTTGGGGTGTCTGTGGCCTTATTATGATTTTAGGCAGCCTCTCTGCTAATGGATAGGGCTGTGTTCCTGTCTTGCTAGTTGTTTGGCATAGGGTGTCCAGCACTGTAGCTTGCTGATCGTTGAGTGAAGCTGGGTCTTGATGTTGAGATGGAGATCTCTGAGAGATTTTCACCGTTTGGTATTATGTGGAGCTGGGAGGTCTCTTGTGGACCAGTGTCCTGAAGTTGGCTCTCCCACCTCAGAGGCACAGCCCTGATGCCTGGCTGGAGCACCAAGAGCCTTTCATCCACACAGCTCAGAATATAAGGGAGAAAAAAATAGAAAGAAAGAAAGAAAGAGGATAAAATAAAATAAAATAAAGCTATTATAATAAAAAATAAGAAAAAGAATTATTAAGAGTAAATGTAGTCAAAAGAATTTTTTTTAATTTTTAAAAATAGATTTATCAATTTTTTATAATAAAAATAAGAAAAAAATTATTAAGAAAAAAATTTATTAAAAAAATTTTTTAATTTTTTAAAATAAAAAATATGAAAAACCTTATTAAAAATTTTTTTAATTTCTAAAAATAGAAAATAAGGAAAAACTTATTAAGAAAACATTTATTAGGAAAAAAAATTTTTTTTAGGTAAAAAAAAAAAAAAAAGGACGGACCTAACCCTAGGACTAATGGTGAAAACAAAGCTATACAGACAAAATCTCACCCAGAAGCATACACATATACACTCACAAAAAAAGGAAAAGGGGAAAAATTAATATATCCTGCTCCCAAAGTCCACCTCTTGAATTTGGGATGATTCGTTGTCTATTCAGGTATTCAGCAGATGCAGGCACATCAAGTTGTTTGTGGAGCTTTAATCCGCTGCTTCTGAGGCTGCTGGGAGAGATTTCCCTTTCTCTTCTTTGTTCGTACAGCTCCTGGGATTCAGCTTGAGCAGTTCCACGTGTAGATGTATTTCTACTGTATCTGTGGGAAGGAAGGTGATCTCCGCGTCTTACTGTTCCGCCATCTTGCCCCTCTCTCCGATAGGGCTATTCTTAATATTTTTAGGAATCTTCACACTCTTCCATAGTGATGGCACCAATTTATAGTCCCACCACAGTGTACAAGTCTTCCCCTTTCTCCATATCCTCTCCAACATTTGTTGTTTCTTGTCTTGTCTTGTCTGTTAGCCATTCTGACAGGTGTGAGGTGGTATCTCATTGTGATTTTGACTTACATTTTCCTGATAATTAGTGATGTTGAACATCTTTCCATGTGCCTGTTGGCAATCTATATGTCTTCTTTGGAAAAAGGTCCATTCAGATCCTCTGCCCATTTTTTTTAAATGGGTTGTTTGTTTTTTTGTTGTTGAATTGGATGAGTTCTTTATACATTTTAGATATTAACCCCTTATCAAATATATTGTTTACAGATACCTTCTCCCATTCAGTAGCTTTCCTTTTCACTTTGATAATGGTTTCCTTGATGTGCAGTTTTTAGTTTGATTTGTTTATATTTACTTTTGTTGCCCTTGCCTGTGGAGTAAGATGCATAAAAACATCACTCTGACTGATGTCAGTGAGATTACTGCCCATGTTTTCTTATAGGAATTTTATGGTTTCAGGTCTTACATTCAAGTCTTTAATCCACTTTGAGTTAATTTTTGTGTATAGTATAAGATAGTGGTCTTGTTTAACTCTTTTGCATGTGGCTGTCCAGTTTTCCCAACACCGTTTATTGAAGAAGCTGTCCTTTCTCCACTGTATGTTATTTGCTCCTTTGTCATAGATTAATTGTTCATATGTGTGATGGCTTATTTCTGGGCTCTCAATTCTGATACATTGATCTATGTGTCTGTTTTTGTGTTCCATATTGTTTGGATTATTATAGAATTGTAGTGTAGTTTGGAATCAGGAAGATTCACACCTCCACCTTTGTTCTTCTTTCTCAAGATTGTTTAGGCTATTCAGGATCTTTTGTGGTTCCATACAAATTTAAGAATTATTTGTTCCAGTTCTGTGAAAAAATGCCATTGGAATTTTGAGAGGGATTGTATTGAATCTATAGATTGTTTTGGACATTTTAACAATATGAATTCTTCCAATCTATGAGCACAGAATATCTTCCCATTTTGCACGTCTTCTTCAGTTTCTTTCATTAGTGTCTTACAGTTTCCAGTGTAGAGGTCTTTCATCTCCTTGATTAAATTTATTCCTAAGTAATTTATTCTTTTTGATGAAGTTGTAAATGGAATGGTTTTCTTAATTTCTCTTTCTGCTGGTTTGCTATTAATGTATAGAAATGTCAGAGGTTTCTGCATATTTATTTTGAACACTACTTTGCATTGTGTTACAGCTTTATTTCTTTATTTTTTAGTTACTTATTTATTTATTTTCACACCTAGGCGGCAAAACTCCACTTTTGGGTCCTCTGGGTCAACAATACAATCCCATTTTTTTCACTACCTATCACCAAGTTATTGAATGCTAGTGCATAGATTAGAACTAAACCAGTATGTAAATTAACACCAGTAAAATTGCAAAGTGTTCAGTTACGATTTTAGCTGGTCCATTCGGTCATTTTAGATATTCTTTTTTATCTTGTTTTTTCATTTCTTTCAAGTATTCCAGAAATTCACCTCTCCTCTTAAGTCATTTCAATCTCCATCAACTTTGCTTTTAGCAGACAAACTAAAAATCATAATCTCTCTAATTTACTTTCCTTTATAATTTAAAATATATATTATCACCATCCTTACCCCTGCTCCTACTTGAAAATGTAAGAGAATAATACAGTCTGCTTCATAATAACATGGTTCATTCACTAATGCCTTTGACATCAAGACCTCCCATCTTTTGCTTTTTTCCAGTGCTTTGTTCCACCAGTCCTGTACCCTCTCTAGCAGTTTCTTTTGCAACCTGTAAACATATCTGAATCTCTATTTTATCTTAAAAATAGTCTCTCTTAACTATATGCCCTCTTTATACTCCTGAAAAATCTTTTTCCTCTTCATACAGACGTCTAAAAGAAGTAAACATCTTTCTTGTTTTCACCCTCTCATCTGTTTCACTCAACTAAATACAGTAATTCAGTTTTTATCAATACCACACTTCCAAAGCAGCACTTTCTGAGATCACCAGAGATGTTCTGATGCCCACACCCTATGAATATATAATGTGTTTATCCTAACTCTGCTAGATATTGCTAATTGCATTTGCTAATTTGTCACTATGTTCTAAATATTCTTTATATCCTTGGCTTCTGTGATTCTCTATTCTTCTAGTTTTCCTTGTACTCCTCCATAATTCCTATTCTGTCTCTTTTTAAAAAAATACACTCTGGGGGCACTGAGAAAATGGTGGAGGAGTAAGAAATGGAGATCACCTTCCTCCCCACAAATACATCAAAAATACATCTACATGTGGAGCAACTCCTACAGAACACCTACTGAACGCTGGCAGAAGACCTCAGACTTCCCAAAAGGCAAGAAACTCCCCACGTACCTGGGTAGGGCAAAAGAAAAAAAGGAAAAACAGAGACAAAAGAATAGGGACGGGACCTGCACCTCTGGGAGACAGCTGTGAAGAGGACAAGTTTCCACACATTAGGAAGGCCCTTCACTGGCAGAGACAGGGGTGGGTGGGGGGGGAAGCTTTGGAGCCACAGAGGAGAGCGCAGCAACAGGGGTGCAGAGGGCAAAGCGGAGCGATTCCCGCAGAGAGGAGTCGGTGCCGACCAGCACTCACCAGCCTGAGAGGCTTGTCTGCTCACCTGCCGGAGCGAGTGGGGGCTGGGAGCTGAGGCTCCAGCTTCTTCAGAGGTCAGATCCCAGGGAGAGGACTGAGGTTGGCTGCGTGAACACAGCCTGAAAGGGGCTAGTGCGCCACAGCTAGCTGGGAGCGAGTCCAGGAAAAAGTCTGGACCTGCCTAAGAGGCAAGAGACCATTGTTTCAGGGTACGCAAGGAGAGAGCATTCAGAGCACCGCCTAAACGAGCTCCAGAGACGGGCACGAGCCGCGGCAATCAGCGCGGACCCCAGAGACGGGCATGAAACAGTAAGGCTGCTGCTGCAGCCACCAAGAAGCCTGCGTGCAAGCACAGGTCACTATCCATACGTCCCCTCCTAGGAGCCTGTGCAGCCCGCCACTACCAGGGTCCTGGGATCCAGGGACAACTTCCCCGGGAGAACACATGGCATGCCTCAGGCTAATGCAACGTCACGCCAGCCTCTGCCGCCGCAGGCTCGCCCCACATTCCGTACCCCTCCCTCCCACCGTCCTGAGTGAGCCAGAGCCCCCGAATCAGCTGCTAATTTAACCCTGTCCTGTCTGAGCAAAGAACAGACACCCTAAGGTGACCTACAAGCAGAGGCGGGTCCAAATCCAAGGCTGAACCCCAGGAGCTGTGCAAACAAAGAAGAGAAAGGGAAATCTCTCCCAGCAGCCTCAGGAGTAGTGAATTAAATCTCCACAATCAACTTGATGTACCCTGCTTCTGTGGAATACCTGAATAGACAAAGAATCATCCCAAAATTGAGGTGGTGGATTTTGGAAGCAACTGTAAACTTGGGGTTTGCTTTAAATATCTAAATTGTTTCTTTTTTTATGTTTATCTTAGTTTAGTATTTAGAGCTTATTATCATTGGTAGATTTGTTTATTGATTTGGTGGCTCTGTTTTTTATAAAAAACATATATATATATTTTCATCCTTTTTCTCTTTTTGTGAGTCTGTATGTGTATACTTCTTTGTGTGATTTTGTCTGTATAGCTTTGCTTTTACAATTTCTCCTAGGGTTCTGCCTGTCTTTTTTTTTTTTTCTTTTTTTTTTACAATTTGTCCTACGGTTCTGTCTGTCCATTTTCTTTTTAGTATAGTTTTGAGCACTTGTTATCATTGGTGGATTTCTTTTTTGGTTTGGTTGCTCTCTTCTTTCTTTCTTTCCTTTTTTTATTACTTTTTAACTTTTTTATTTTTAATAATATATATTTTTAATTTTAATAACTATTTTATTATTATTTTTTCTTTGCTTTCTTTCTTTCTTTTTTTTCTTCTCCCTTTTCTTCTGAGCTGTGTGGCTGACAGGGTCTTGGTGCTCTGGCCACATGTCAGGCCTGAGCCTCTGAGGTGGGAGAGCCAAGTTCAGAACATTGGTTCACCAGAGACCTCCTGGATCCATGTAATATCAAGCCGAGAAACCTACCCAGAGATATCCATCTCAACCCTAAGACCCATCTCCATTCAATGACCAGCAAGCTACAGTGCTGAACACGCTATACCAAACAACTAACAATACAGGAAAACAACCCCACCCATTAGCAGAGAGGCTGCCTAAAATCATAAAAAGTTCACAGACACCCAAAAACACACCAGCGGACGTGGTCCTGCCACTGGAAAGACAAGATTCAGCCTCATCCACCAGAACACAGGCACCAATCCCCTCCAGCAGGAAGCCTACACAACCCACTGAATCAACCTTACCCACTGGTAAGGTTACTACACCAAAAACAACGGGAACTATGAACCTGCAGCCTGTGAAAAGGAGACCCCAAACACAGTAAGTTAAGTAAAATGAGAAGACAGAGAAATACACAGCAGATGAAGGAGCAAGGTAAAAACCCACCAGACCAAACAAATGAAGAGAAAATAGGCAGTCTACCTGAAAAAGAATTCAGAGTAATGATAGTAAAGATGATCCAAAATCTTGGAAATAGAATAGAGAAAATACAAGAAATGTTTAACAAGGACCTAGAAGAAGTAAAGAGCAAACAAACAATGATGAACAACAAAATAAATGAAATTAAATTCTCTAGAAGGAATCAATAGCAGAATAACTGAGGCAGAAGAATGGATAAGTGACCTGGAAGATAAAATAGTGGAAATAACTACCGCAGAACAGAATAAAGAAAAAAGAATGAAAAGAATAGTCAGCAGTCTCAGAGACCACTGGGACAACATTAAATGCACCAACATTCGAATTATAGGGGTCCCAGAGGAAGCAGAGAAAAAAAAAGGGACTGAGAAAATATTTGAAGAGATTATAGTTGAAAACTTCCCTAATATGGGAAAGGAAATAATCAAGTCCAGGAAGCACACCGAGTCCTATACAGGATAAATCCAAGGAGAAACACACCAAGACACATATTAATCAAACTATCAAACATTAAATACAAAGAAAAAATATTAAAAGCAGCAAGGGAAAAGCAACAAATAACATACAAGGGAATCCCCATAGGGTTAACAGCTGAATTCTCAGCAGAAACTCGGTAAGCCAGAAGAGAGTGGCAGGACATACTTAAAGTGATGAAAAGGAAAAACCTACAGCCAAGATTACTCTCCACAGCAAGGATCTCATTCAGATTCGACGGAGAAATTAAAACCTTTACAGACAAGCAAAATCTAAGAGAATTCAGCACCACAAAACCAGCTTTACAACAAATGCTAAAGGAACTTCTCTAGGCAGGAAACACAAGAGAAGGAAAAGACCTACAATAACAAACCGCAAACAATTAAGAAAATGGTAATGGGAACATACATATCGATAACTACCTTAAATGTAAATGGATTAAATGCTCCAACCAAACGACATAGACTGGATGAATTGATCTAAAAGCAAGACCCATATATATGCTGTCTACAAGTGACCACTTCAGAACTAGGGACACATAGAGACTGAAAGTGAGGGGATGGAAAAAGATATTCCATGCAAATGGAAATCAAAAGAAAGCTGGAGTAGAAATTCTCATATCAGACAAAATAGACTTTAGAGACTATTACAAGAGCCAAAGAAGGACACTACATAATGATCAAGGGATCAATCCCAGAAGAAGATATAACAATTATAAATATTTATGCATCTAACATAGGAGCACCTCAATACATAAGGCAAATGCTAACAGCCATAGAAGGGGAAATTGACAGTAACACAATCATAGTAGTGGACTTTAACACTCCACTTTCACCAATGGACAGATCATCCAAAATGAAAATAAAGAAGGACATACAAGCTTTATATGAGACATTAAACAAGATGGACTTAGTTGATATTTATCGGACATTCCATCCAAAAACAACAGAATACACTTTCTTCTCAAGTGCTGATGGAACATTCTCCAGGATAGATCATATCTTGGGTCCCAAATCAAGCCTTGGTAAATTTAAGAAAATTGAAATCATATCAACTATCTTTTCCAACAACAATGCTATGAGACTAGATATCAATTACAGGAAAAAATCTGTAAAAACTACAAACACATGGAGGCTAAATAATACACTACTAAATAACCAAGAGATCACTGAAGAAATCAAAGAGGAAATCAAGAAAAACCTAGAAAAAAATGACAATGAAAACATGACGACCGAAAACCTATGGGATGCAGCAAAAGCAGTTCTAAGAGGGAAGTTTATAGCAATATAATCCTACCTCAAGAAACAAGAAACACCTCAAATATACAGCCTAACCTTACACCTAAAGGAACTAGAGAAAGAAGAACAAACAAAACCAAAAGTTAATAGAAGAAAAGAAATCATAAAGATCAGATCAGAAATGAATGGAAAAGAAATGAAGGAAATGATAGCAAAGATCAATAAAACTAAAAGCTGGTTCTTTGAGAAGATAAACAAAATTGATAAACCATTAGCCAGACGCATCAAGGTAAAAAGGGAGAAGACTCAGATCAATAGTATTAGAAATGAAAAAGGAGAGGTAACAAGTGACACTGCAGAAGTACAAAGGATCATAAGAGATTTCTATAAGCAACAGTATGCCAATAAAATGGACAACCTCGAAGAAATGGACAAATTCTGAGAAAAGCACAACCTTCTGAGACTGAACCAGGAAGAAATAGAACATATAAACAGACCAATCACAAGCACTGAAATTGAGACTGTGATTAAAAATCTTCCAACAGACTAAAATCCAGGACCAGATGGCTTCACAGGCAAATTCTATCAAACATTTAGAGAAGCGCTAACACCTATCCTTCTCAAACTCTTCCAAAATATAGCAGAGGGAGGAACACTCCCAAACACATTCTACGAGACCACCATCACCGTGATACCAAAACCAGACAAAGATATCACAAAAAAAGTAAACTACAGGCCAATATCACTGATGGACATAGACGCAAAAATCCTCAACTAAATACTAGCAAACAAAATCCAACAGCATATTAAAAGGATCATACACCATGATCAAATGGGGTTTATCCCAGGAATGCAAGGATTCTTCAAATCAACCAATGTAATAAACCATATTAACAAATTGAAGGAGAAAAACCATATGATCATCTCAATAGATACAGAAAAAGCTTTCGACAAAATTCAACACCAATTTATGATAAAAACCCTCCAGAATGTAGGCATAGAGGGAACTTACCTCAACATAATAAAGGCCATATATGACAAAGCCACAGCCAACATCATTCTCAATGGTGAAAAACTGAAACCATTTCCACTAAGATCAGGAACAAAACAAGATTGCCCACTCTCACCACTATTACTCAACATAGTTTTGGAAGTTTTAGCCAGAACAATCAGAGAAGAAAAAGAAATAAAAGAATCCAATTCGGAAAAAAAGAAGTAATACTGTCACTGTTTGCAGATGATATGATAATATACATAGAGAATCCTAAAGATGCTACCAGAAAACTACTAGAGATAATCAATGAATTTGGTAAAGTAGCAGGATACAAAATTAATGCACAGAAATCTCTTGCATTCCTATACACTAATGATGAAAAATTTGAAAGAGAAATTAAGGAAACACTCCCATTTACCATCACAACTAAAAGAATAAAATACCTAGGAATAAACCTACTTAAGGAGACAAAAGACCTGTATGCAGAACACTATAAGGTACTGATGAAAGAAATTAAAGGTGATACAAACAGATGGAGAGGTATACCATGTTCTTGGATTTGAAGAATCAGTAATGTGAAAATGACTATACTACCCAAAGCAATCTACAGATTCAATGCAATCCCTATCAAACTACCAAGGCATTTTTCCCAGAACTAAAACAAAAAACTTCACAATGTGTATGGAAAAACAAAAGACCCCGAATAGCCAAAGCAATCTTAAGAAAGAAAAACGGAGCTGGAAGAATCAAGGTCCCTGACTTCAGACTCTACTACAAAGCTATAGTAATCAAGACAGTATGGTACTGGCACAAAAACAGAAATATAGATCAATGGAACAGGATAGAAAGCCCAGAGATAAACTCACGCACATATGGTCACCTTATCTTTGATAAAGGAGGCAAGAATATACAGTGGAGAAAAGATAGCCTCTTCAATAAGTGGTGCTGGGAAAACTGGGCAGTTACATGTAAAAGAATGAAATTAGAACACTCCCCAACACCATACACAAAAATAAACTCAAAATGGATTAAAGACCTAAATGTAAAGCCAGACACTATAAAACTCTTAGAGGAAAACATAGGCAGAACACTGTATGACATAAATCACAGGAAGATCCTTTTTGACCCAGCTCCTAGAGAAATGGAAATAAAAACAAAAATAAACAAATGGGACCTAATGAAACTTCAAAGCTTTTGCACAGCAAAGGACACCATAAACAAGATGAAAAGACAACCCTCAGAATGGGAGAAAATATTTGCAAATGAAGCAACTGACAAAGGATTAATCTCCAAAATATACAAGCACCTCATGCAGCTCAATATCAAAAAAAACAAACAACCCAATCCAAAATGGTCTGAAGACCTAATAGACATTTCTCCAAAGAAGATATACAGATTTCCAACAAACACATGAAAGGATGCTCAACATCACTAATCATTAGAGAATGCAAATCAAAACTACAATGCCGAGATCAAGATGAAAAAAAAAAATTAATTACATGGGACTTGAGTGAACTGATGAGGATGAGTATAATTTTGTGACTTTCTGTCTGAATTTAAAAAAAAAAAAAAATCCACAAGGACTCAGAGGCAAAGAATATACAAATCAATTTTCACTGCAAGTAAAGGAGCTGTTACAGTGGAGGATTACTGGACTGAATGTCAATATTATGACATAGTATGAGTGTGTTTCATGTTTGGTAATTGCAATCATTGTTAGCTTTTGTTGTGGTCATCCATGTACAGTGCTTGGTGTCAGTCTGTTTATCTCTTGTAAAATAAAATACAGTGTGTGTGTTGAAAAAAAAAAAACAAACAAACTACAATGCGTTATCACCTCACACTGGTCAGAATCCCCATCATCAAAAGTCTACAAGCAATAAATGCTGGAGAGGGTGTGGAGAAAAGGGAACCCTCCTGCACTGTTGGTAGGAAATGTAAATTGATACAGCCACTATTTAGAACAGTATGGAGTTTCCTTGAAAATCTAAAAAAAGAACTACCATATGACCCAGCAACCCCACTACTGGGCATATACTCTGAAAATACCATAACTCAAAAAGAGTCATGTACCACAATGTTCATTGCAGCACTATTTACAATAGCCAGGACATGGAAGCAACCTAAATGTCCATCGACAGATGAATGAATAAAGATGTGGCACATATATACAATGGAATATTAGTCTTAGAAAGAAACGAAACTGAGTTATTTGTTGTAAGGTGGATGGACCTACAGTCTGTCATACAGAGTGAAGTAAGTCAGAAAGAGAAAAACAAATACCGTATGCTAACACATATATATGGAATTACAAAAAAAAAAAAAAAAAGATGAACCTAGGCGCAGGACAGAAATAAAGACACAGACTTAGAGAGTGGACTTGAGGACACGGGGAGGGGGAAAGGTAACCTGGGACGGAGTGAGAGAGTGGCACTGACATATATACACTACCAAATATAAAATAGATAGCTAGTGGGAAGCAGCTGCATGGTACAGGGAGTTCAGCTCGGTGTTTTGTGACCACCTAGAGGGGTGGGATAAGGATGGTGGGAGGGAGACACAAGAGGAGGGGATTTGGTTTATTACGTACGGATGTAGCTGATTCACTTTGTTGTACAGCAGAAAGGTAGCACAGCGCTGTAAAGCAATTATACCCCAATAAAGATGTTAAAAAAATACCATTATTACAACTGGCCAAAATACTATTATTTCAACTGGCCAAAGGACATTCAAAATTTCCTAATCTGTAAAGAAA
Source organism: Balaenoptera musculus (assembly GCF_009873245.2). NCBI lineage: Eukaryota > Metazoa > Chordata > Mammalia > Artiodactyla > Balaenopteridae > Balaenoptera > Balaenoptera musculus. The sequence goes on from NC_045798.1 coordinate 46,573,222, forward strand.
TGATTCTCATTTTACCTAAATTATGGAGAAAAACTCTGTGAGCTAAATACAAGTGATAGGGTCAGGAAATAGAAGAAAAGGAAACATAAGAAGAAAAATGATGGGTTTGGGGCAACTCTGGATATTCCCACCAGTTTGCATTTAGAAATATTTTTGACAATTTCAAAGTTATAGAAAAGGCCACTTACAAAATATCCATCTATAAAGGAGCCATTCATAAGATAGCATTCTTTTTGAATAGACCCCGGATAAACTAAGAAATCATGGATAAAATTCAGTGTTATATGGAAAAGAAAAGAAGTATGCTGAAAAGACTGCATCTTAAAGTTCATATATAATTTTTAAATATGTAACAGTTAGAGAGCCTCTGGGAGAAATGAATCTACTAGGGAGAAGAAAAAGCATCACCTAAGATATAAATATATTTCACAACCAACCAATAAAATACTTTGAGTAAACAGAGGGGAAAATACCAAAGGCACGTTTTCTTTTTAGAAATTCTGTTTTTTCAACAATGGAGCAGTCAAAGGCCAAGTCCAAATGTCCAGTTCAGTCCAAAGAATATAATTTTATAAGTCAAAAAAATAAGGCTTTTATAGAATACTTTCTTTGTAGTTATTTGGCCATGTCCACGAAAGGAAACTCATAATTTTTTCTTTATCTTCTTTTCTAATAATCTGGGAAAACGATAAAAGATAAAAATGAAGAAAGCTACTAAGCTTGGGAAACATATTTTTTAAGTAGTTTCTGCGTCCTTAAGTTCCACATAGCCATGAAATTGGCCCTTTACCAATAGAATATGTTACCTATATGCATAGATTTGCTGTAAGAATCTTCACAACTTCTTTAAATTAAGAATTCCTCTGTGTGTGTGTGTGTGTTTATACTTGGACACATTGGATATTTTTAATGTTCTACAAATTTTGTTTAGACTTGCTTTTCATTTTACTCATATTATGAAATTAGAGTGTCAGTTTTCAATTTTCCATGACTAATAGTTATTATTTATTTGGGTATATTTTTAGTTATACTTCAAACCAACTCCAACATTGCTAAGAGTTAAATGAAGTCAAGAAAACATCAGGGATGCATGAGTATGTGTCTGAGCTTCTGTCTCTGTCTACATTCTTAAAAAAAAAAATACAAATTGACTTTTTACATCTTTAAAAATTGTATGTAGCCCTCATCATTACTACAAGTTTACAAAAATGGTAATTAACTATATAATTGAGATACAGATACCCATAAATTTCATATCTAAACATTCACTAATAATTTTCAGAAGACAGTGAGATGAAGAAGGACAATAAATATGGGTAACACAACCCCTAATAGATACGTGGCACAGATGGCCAAAAGAGCTAATGTGCCGTTTAGATTGAAGAGTGAAGCTAAATCCACAAAGGAGGGTGATAATCCTTGGCTGTTGTGTACAGGAGTATTCAGTTCCACGTAGCATCTAGAAGAGGAAAATAGAGAAACCAGAGGACACTAAGAGGTCAGTTACCAAAGTGGAAAGGAAAATCACAATCTCACCATTTCAGGAAGAGTAAAAATATAGATCTGAAAAAATGAGACATAAAATCGTCCACTATTGTTTAAAAGACTTTTATAAGGAGTAAGGATTAGATATACCCTTTATAGTTCAATAAGCTGGAACTGTAACTGCTATATTAGATTATTCTTAAGAGGAACTTTCTCATATAGTTGGAAGGATTAGATGAAATTATGCAGATAAAGTTGTTTAACACAGTAGTTAACACATAGTAATGACTCAAGTATTTCCCGCTGATTACTGCTAGTAGTGGTAGTAGCAGCAGCAGTAAAAATAAATTATCTTTAAACTAGAATTTCCATGATTTAAAAATTGATAAAATGGAGTGAATTTGTTTTAACATTGTGACACTGTCTGAACATTATAAACAGACAAGCTTTGTTATTTATTGACGTGCCAAATTTTAAAGAAATATTTTAGCTTCTTTTCTGCCCTGATACATCTGCTTAGAATTTGCAGTTTCTATGGCCCTTGGATATACCAATGAGTACATGAGCACTTGGATGAGGAAGCAACATACTGTCATAAACCATGAAATTATTGGAAAGAACTTTGTCATTTATCCAAACATAATTGAAAGCAAGTATGATTTCATAGAAATTCACATTCCTGACATGTGATTTCAGAAAGTCTTTATAAGAATTGGATTTCATAGGCCTGAAGCAGTGAATTTTTTTTTAAAATTAATTAATTAATTTTTTTTTTTTTAGCTGTGTTGGGTCTCTGTTTCTGTGCGAGGGCTTTCTCCAGTTGTGGCAAGCGGGGGCCAGTCCTCATCGCGGTGCACGGGCCTCTCACTATCGCGGCCTCTCTTGTTGCGGAGCACAGGCTCCAGATGCGCAGGCTCAGTAGTTGTGGCTTACGGGCCCAGTTGCTCCACGGCATGTGGGATCTTCCCAGACCAGGGCCCGAACCCGTGTCCCCTGCATTAGCAGGCAGACTCCCAACCACTGCTCCACCAGGGAAGCCCCAGCAGTGAATTTTTGACAGGAGAAGTTGATATATCAGAATCTCTGGAGCTAAGGATATAGCATAGAGAATAACGGTTGAAAATGTTACCCAGCTGATTCTGTCACATACACATTCCTTCTACTAACTGGTGAGAAAAATTCATTCAAATACTTACTTACTAATAAATTCAGGGGAAAAAAGCCCACTTCCCAGTAGAAAGATGGAATCAAGAACTGAATTCATTACACACTGATTAACCTGATTCATAAATCAGGGTTAATTAGGATGCAGGTCAGTTAAATCTTTGTTGTTTAAAGTTCTTATTGTTAGGACCTTTGTGTATCTTTTATACATTTTTTTGACTGTGGAAAGAAAAACTGACATGGATTGATTACCTGCAGCACGCCTGGCCACTAGGCACTGTGTTTCACATGCACAGCTTAAACAGATTTACAAGATTCCATTGTTTAGGAGGTGGGATGGCAGTGCCCCATTTTACAGATGAGTATGTAGACTGTCAGAGTGATTGACTCTCCCAAGGTCATTACAGCTAACACATGGTAGGTACTCAAGCTTGGACTGCCTGATTGCAATACTAACTTTACAACCCCTAGCTGTTCAGTGGAGGTGGAATTCAGAAGCGGTGGGTCTTGGAGCCGTACATTTTTAATATGTGCATGGAATTCATAACAGATAGCACTGCAGGACAAAATTCAGTGGCGCCAGTTTTCCTGCACTGAATTCTTTCAAAGAATTGTCTCTTAAAATAGTCCTTTATAGTAAGTTTTTACTGAGAAGGTTATTCCTTTATCTTTTAATTATAATGAAGCTCTTCAGACTTTGGGAAACGTAGTCCAGGTCACATACCCCCAAATTCAGCAAATGACAAATAATCGTATACAAAAGTCCATATTATTACAGGTTTTTTCACAGAAAGCAGAATCACAGCCTAATCCAGGGAAGAGTAGTAATTAACAGATAAGAGGTTTCATTAAATGAATATGCAGTGTCATGACGATTGGAATTGGGCAAACTGATCACTGTTATACAGGTTTTCCCCTTGCCTGGAAATTCTGACACCACATCTATCTCTCGATCTATTTTTAGAACTTTAATGAGTAGATCACTAACCTCATCACCTCATTAACTTAGGTTCTGAGAAAACGTTATTTACAGAGATAATAGTAGGTTAGAAAAGTTACTACTCCCAAATTTGTGAAGAAAAAATACATGCAGAGAAAAAAAACATTTATTTCATAGTGGGAAAATCTGACCTTGTTTAATAGGTAAGCTTTTATAATATTTGTTTTCCTAGAATTAATCGTCTTAAAATATATATATATATTTTTTCAGGAAACGAGAAATATTTACCTAATTTTTATAGCTCCTATAACTCACAGCAGCACATCATTTAAAGTAATATTTAGTATTTACTCTCCTTCTGCACTTGTGAATTAATAATTATTACATATTAATAATCAGTGCTATTTTCAAAAAGTATTTAAAAGCATCTTTAGTCTGACTTTGTTTAACTACAGTAATAGAGGTTACACTATAATTACATGCATTTTAATGTATATTTTGAAGTTTAAAGTCATGAACTCAGAGTCTTAATAAATATAGCATAGAGAAAGCATGTACCCCTTCCACCAATTCTATAAAAATGATAGTGAAAACTAAAAATAATGGTATACACCCAGAGGGACAAAGGGGAAAAGGTAATGGGAGAAGTAATATGTCTTCAATAGTTTGGACCTTGAAAAGCAGATGGATAGACGTGGCAATTGACTAGTAGGTCCGAGGAGCCTGGAGGAGGAGGAAGACCAATCCGAGGCAGGGCGATTCCCTGCACGGGAAACAGAGAAAGTCTGGGAATGAAGGCATGAAGGAATCTTTGGAGAGCAGGACAAAAGAAACCAAGAGAATTGATTGCACATCATTATAAAGAGCGATTATACCCCAGATTCTCTTCTTGAGGCCCTTCCACAACAAAATTACCCCTTTTCCATCTGGCAAAAGGCAAAAGTTTTTCTCTGTAAAATATCAGAGCTGGGAGTGGTGGTGAGGTAGGCTGGGGAGAGGGTGTGGCTCTATGAAATACAAAGGGATCGAGTGAAAGTGTGGGTCTTAAATCCTGAGACCCCCCACCAACCCCATTATCTTGCTCAGCAACAAAGCAGATTTTTAATATCCAGTCACATAATTAAAAGAGTTTTCTTTGGGGAAAACAACCAACCCAAGAGAAAAGGCACACAGATACTAACAGCCATGGGCCTGGTATCGTCTCAATCACATTTAGGGAATCTCAAATCAGCAAGATCTACTCAAGTATTCGGTTTCCTATGTGCTTTTAGGATGTTGGTCTAAATATAAACTAGACTCAGAGATCATCAAACAGTTGAAGAGTACCTCCAACACAAAACATAGAAACCTAAGAAAATAAACAGAAATGAAAGGAGTCAGGAAAAAAAAAAAGATAATGGAAGACAAGGATAGAAAACATTTTTAAAAATTTAATAATCTTCAGAGAGATAAAAGATGTACATCCCTTAAGAGCAGAGTCCTTTTTAAAAGAAACATTCGGAGAACAAGAAAGAGCCTTTAGAAATTAAATATAATATGGCAGAAATATTTTCAAATCCGTTAGTTTGAAATGTAATGTTGAAAGTCTTTCCAGAAAATAAAATTTAAAAATTTAAAAATGGAAAATTGGTGAAAAATAAAGGATGGATTCAGAAAGTTTAACATATTAAAACTAGGGGTTCCAGAGGGAGAAAATAGGTGAAGGAAAATTATTAAAGGAATAAATTTTTTTTAAAATACTGGATCTGAAAATCATCATTTCCCAGATAGTAGCAACCCATTTAGTATTTTACACAATAAATAAAATAAAGCTTATATCAAAGCATCGTGAAATTTCTGAATTTTGCAGTGAAAATAAGAGGTGAGAAGCTTTCAAAAAGCGAAAAACATTTCTTAACAATAACATTAGAGGTTAGCAGGAGAAAAACATCATCAAAATTCTGAGAAATAAATTTTAACCGATAATTTTTTGTTTGATCAAAGTGTGAATTGATTCTAAAGGACAGAAAACAGTGTTTCAGATTTGATCTTTAAAAATTTATATCCATCTATTATCCTTTCTTAAAGTGCTACTGGGGGATATGATCTACTGAAATGAAGGAGGAAATAAAAAACACAAAAGGTACAAAAAAAAAAAAAAAAACACAAAAGGTACAGGGACTCGGGAGAAAAAAGTCTCCAAAGTAGGAGACAGACAAAGGGAATTCCCAGGATGGTAAGGGGACATCCCAGGACAATAGCTGTACAGCAGGCTTAAAGAATCCTGATCAAGGGGCTTCCCTGGTGGTGCAGTGGTTGAGAGTCTGCCTGCCAATGCAGGGGACACGGGTTCGAGCCCTGGTCTGGGAAGATCCCACATGCCGCGGAGCAGCTGGGCCCGTGAGCCACAGTTACTGAGCTTGTGCGTCTGGAGCCTGTGCTCCGCAACAAGAGAGGCCGTGATAGTGAGAGGCCCGCGCACCGTGATGAAGGGTGGCCCACGCTTGCCACAGCTAGAGAAAACCCTCGCACAGAAACGAAGACCCAACACAGCCATAAATAAATAAATAAATAAATAAATAAATAATTTTAAAAAAAAAAGAATCCTGATCAAGAAATTCCCTGGAAGTCCATTGGTTAGGACGCTGCACGCTTCCACTGCAAAATCCCGCATGCTGTGAGGTGCGGCCAAAAAACAAACAAAAAAAGGAATCCTGATCAAGATTGAAGCATAGCTAAAGGCTCTAGTGAGAATATCTCTGTACTGACTGAATGTTATTGAGTAAAAGCCACTCCCAAACTTAGTTATTTAAATTTTTTTTATTATTACTAACATTTACAGACCGACTGAGCAGTTGATTGCATATCTGGGCTGGGCCAGACTGATCTTGGCTAGACTTGTTCACTGATCACTCTGTGATCAGCTAGTAGATCGTCTGAGGGCTGACTGTGCTAAATTGGTCTTGTGGGACAACTCCTCTCCTTTATATTTACCTCATACCTTAACAGCAAACTAACAAAAAATAATCTCATGAAAGGAAGCAAAAATGCACAAGCACATTTTCAAGCTGCTCCTGGTACTTAGTTTGCTACTCTCCTAGAGGCCAATGCAATTCATATGGCCAAGCCGGGAGTCATTGGAAGAGTGCTATCAAAGGGCATGGATGCAGGGAGATGTGAAAAACTGGGGTGATTAATGCAATCTCTCTGCCATAATCTCTAAGAAAAATGTAAAATGATACCTTTTTGTATTTCCTGATATTTTGAGAGGAGTTTTAATAGTTCTGTGTGAAAGTTTAGGGATAAATTAGTAATAGACACATAGAAAACCAGGCACACAAACACATTCAACAATTATTAATTCTAGGGAAAACAGAACTATAATAATGTTGAGACTTGAAAAAAATCAAGAACTAATATAAGCATGTAATTAATATCATACGGAGTGTCTGGTTGGTGGGCAATAGGAAAAGGAGATTGCTGAGTTGGTTACAAGCCTTACAATAACATTTGAGTTTTTAAACTACGTGCATATATTTATTTTTTTAATCTTACATGTAAAACAAAAATATATCAAAAGAACAGTAATAAGATAGATATCTTCATAAAGAACACTTTACAAAGATATCAAGAGCTGAAAGACCCTGAACTTCCTTATCCTCATTTCCCTTAAAAACAAACAAAAAAACAAATGAGCTAATCAATCTCTATCATTCCTTTTTATTTAAAAATTTCAAGATCCACAGTTCCGACAAATCTTGTCAAAGACTTATTCTTTAAAATCACGTCTTTAATTTTATTTTTAAATAATAATTTAATGTCTCAATTTAATGTCTATTCTTCTATTCATTTCTTCTATATGTGTTTTGTCTATATCTATTTAACCCCAAATTGTGCTATTTTGGGATCATCATTACTTGTTTGTTTAATAGTAGGGCCACTGTCCTTGTTCCCAAACTGCCTGAACCAAAATTACTCCATTTATTTCTGAGACGAAAAAAAAGATTTTCAAAAAGGGCTAGAGAGTGATATAAGTACCTCAGGCAGGGAGGTAATTTAGAGCTCCTTCAGACAGATGTCTTTTAAGTTTTGGCTCAACAACTGTATAGTAAAATACAGTCAGTCAGAAACATTTTTTGTTTGTTTTTTAAAGTTATTCTTAAGGGCATTATCTACTGCAGGAAGAAATGAATGCATTTCAATAGTAAGGTGTTACAAATGGATGTACCATTTGGTATCATTTCTAATTTATTTCAGTGGTATTTTGTGCTTCTTATGAATTGGTGCTCCAATCAGCTTCCTGACTGGCACTCCTTGTTATTGAGTTTTGGTCTCAAACACACTAATATATCTGCAGTGCTCAACAAATGTCAGTGTGGTTCCTTCTTTCTTGCCCGGGGTCCATTTTTCCATGTGCACAGTTTATAAAGCTTTTTGGATGTTTCACCATTATCCTTGCTTTTCCTAGAGTGATGTTATACAACATGCTAACATAATCATAGACTCTTTCCTCTCCTAACTAGCCAAAGAAAAACCTTTCCAGCTTAATCACCTACTCCTTCCTACCCATCACCATTCTCTTAAGAGAGACATTTAGTGTGTGTCTAAATGCTAGGTTTTTTTTTTTTTTTTTTAGGCAGAATCAGTGAGCAGACAAAAAGGATTGTAACAGAGATCTGGAGAAGAAAGGTTCAATCATGGTAGTTTAAGTCAATCTACACCCTTGTTGAAGATCACTTGACTGTGTATGGGTGAGTTTATTTCTGGGCTGTCTATTATGTTCTGTTCTGTTGGTCTTTATGCCAGTACCATACTGCTTTAATTACTGTAACTTTGTAATATATCTTGACATCAGGAAGTTTGATGTCTCCAGCATTGTTCTTTTTTTTCAAGATCACTTTGGCTATTCTGGATCATTTGTTGTCCACATGAATTTTAGGAGTGTCTCTCCTACTTCTATAAAAAGTGTCATTGGGATGTGGATGCAGATAGCATTGAATCTGTAGACTGCTTTGGGTAGTATGAACATTTTGACAACATTAAGTCTTCCAATCCACAAATATAGGATGTCCTTCCATTTATTTGTGTCTTCTTTAATTTCTTTCATCAATGTATTATAGTTTTCAGTGTACCAGTCTTTCACCTCCTTGGTTAAGTTTATTCCTACGTGATTTATTCTACTTCAAATGGCACTGTTTTATTAATTTCCTTTTAGATCATTTGTTGTAGTATACAGAACACAACTGATTTTTGTATGTTGATTCTGAATCCTTCACTTTACTGAATCTGTTTATTAGTTCTACCATTTTTTGTGGTGTCTTTAGGTTTTTCTAGATATAAAATCATGTTATTTGCAGAGATAATTTTACTGCTTTCTTTCCTGCTTGGATGCCTTTTATTTCTTTATCTTGCCTAATTGCACTGGCTAGAACTTCCAGTATTATGCTGAATAAAGGCATCTCACACTTGTTAGGATGGCTGTTATTAAAAGAAAGAAAAAAGATAACAAATGTTAGTGAGATTGTGAAGGAATTGGAACACTTGCACATTGTTGGTGGGAATGTAAAATGGTACAGTGCTGTGGAAAACAGTATGGACATTCCTCAAAAAATTAAAAATAAAACTACCATATGCTCTAGCAATTTCACTTCTGGGTATATATTTTAAAAAACTGAAATTAAAACCTCAAAGAGATATTCTTCACTCCCATGTTCATTGCATCATTATTCACAACAACCCAAATATCTATCCACAGATGAATGGATAAGGAATAAATTGAGTGGATATGTCATACAATAGAATATTATTCAGCCTTAGAAAAGGAAATTCTACTATTTGTGACAATATAGATGAACTTTGAAAATATTATGCTAAGTGAAATAAATCAGTCACAGAAGGACAGATACTGCATGATTCAGTTTATAAGAGATATCTAAAATAGTAAAATTTGTAGAAGCAGAAAATAGAATGGTGGTTGCCAAAGCCTGAGAAGAGGGGGAAATGGGGAGTTGTTGTTCAGTGGGTATAAAGTTATAATTATACAAAACAAACAATAAGTTGTAGAGATCTGCTGTGCAACATAGTACATAATTCACAATACAATATTGTGCACTCAAAAATTCGTTTAGAGGATAGACTCATGTTAAGTATTCTTACCACAAAAACAAAAGGACACAGGGAATTTTGGAAGTGATGAATATGTTTATTACCTAGTATTATAAGTCCAAACTCATATGTCTAAACTCATCAAATTGTATACATTAAATACATACATGTTTTGGTATATCAATTATACCTCAATAAAGTTGTAAAAAATCAATATACCTCAAAAGAGCAAAGGATAGGGGGGGAGGGAGGGGGATGGACTGGGAATTTGGGGTTGGTATATGCAAACTATTACATTTAGAATGGACAAAAAACAAGGTCCTACGGTATAGCACAGGAAACTATATCCAATCTCCTGGGATAAACCATAATGGAAAAGAATATTTTAAAAAAGAATGTATATATGTATAGAAAAAAAAAGCAAAGGATGGGTGTCTGAGAGTGGGCAAAGAGTTGGAGCAAAGGAGAAGAATGCTGGAGAGAATTTTGTGAGACTGTTTCGTAAACAGGATGATCAGGAGTGTGTTGTGATGCTGGAAAATTGGAAATGAAAAAAAGGGAGGGTTTACTAGTTATATTGTCTTTAATTTCTTCCAGGAGCTATGAGGGAGAATAGAATTTTTATTTAATTATTTTTACCCTCTCAAACTGTGCTTTTTGAAATGTTATTCTGCTATAGAACCAAACACCACGTATCACACTCAGTAGAGCCACAGTGGACTGTCCTTGCCAGGCTGTGTCTCCTGACGCCTCTAAAGTAGCCACCCCTAGAGAGGAGGAGTGGATGGGAAAGGGTCAGCTTCTCAGCTCTTGCCACGCTTTGTCACCAGGACCCTAAGCTGTTTTGCTTGTCTTCAAGTTCTCACGAGTTCTCTCCTGAGCTACTCTAACTTTGTTCCATCCTCCACAAAGAGGGGCATCAAACACAACAAGCTAACTGATTATCACCTTATCCATCATCCCTAAATTCCTCTCTAGTTACCCCAAAATAAAAAAATTAAACCTTAAGAGAAAAAAGTATATATGAGAGGTATGAGAGCTTCCACCCCTAGAGCAGTTGGAACAATGTCCCCTGCTATATTAAGAGTGTCTATATTATCTACCCTGAAGGGGCATGATGAAACAAGGTTGGGATATCCAAGTGGGCAGTGGGATAGTGTATTTGTTGCTCAACAGATGCCAAGGCTGAGATTAAATATCAAAGAGACAGGAGGAAGTCCAAATAATGATTTTAAATGGCTATAGATTTAGGGGGCAAATATGAATTTGAATTCTGTCGTGGTCACTTTCTAGCTGGTTCACCTTGAGCACAACTGTCCTGCATCTCAGTTTCCCCATGTGTAAGAGAAAAAGTTACATATGGAAAACTGTAAATTGCCAAGAGATAAAGCATTTGACAAACAGTAAAAGCAAGTGCACAGCTTTTCATGTACTTAACAAAAGATTTACTTAGTGGATATCATGTGCAAAATTTTTGAGATTGAAAGGATAAAATAAATATAGCACTGATCCTAAAGAAACCAAAACTCTAGTAGAGGAGATAAGATGTGTGTGTGTATGTGTGTGTGTAAATACACAGAGAATTGTCACTAGTGTTGTCATAGAGAAGAACACAAGTCCTACAGACACTCAGGGAGAGAAGAGATGATGTACAGCTAGAGACGCGGAGAGAAGGTTGCATTTCTGAAGAATAAAAAAGCTGGGAAATGGGATTTGAAGTGTCTCATAGATGTTAACACTGGGAAAAGGAAACAGCTCTTCTCAGAACAGTAAGATTACAGAAAGATTAAGTAAATTAAAAAAAAATGTTGATATGGAAAGAAAATATTGTAGGTATTTATCGATTGATAGAAATAATTCAGAATCTTTTCAATAAATTCAGAGGTAAGTCATCGTTAAAGTAGAAAAAAGAAAAGATGAACAGAGAAGTGAGAGTACTAGAAGGAATCAATAGAATTTGGTGAAATAATGGATGTTTTTGTCTCCCTGCATTGTTGTCTGCCTGCCCCCTCTCTAACCAATTAAAGCCTACATAGCCTTCAGCGATAAATTAGTTGTGTCTCCTTAAAGAAATCTCTGTTCCTTTCTTTTCTCTCTCTTCTGTGATTTCTCTTCTTAAATGTTCTTATCTTGTATAGTCTATCCTGATAATATAAACTTATACCATATGTGCATGACATTTTCTTCCAAATATTTCATGGATATATCTTGTCTGTAAAAGCCTGTAAGCTCCTCAAGGCTAGAGATGCCATCTTATGCTTATCTTTCACTGTTCCTCAGCATTCAAAATTGACTTCTTATACAACTTGTACAAAGATTTAGGGAGGGAGGTTTGTGAAGAAGTAAAGAAAGATTATATTCCCCTTACTATTCCAGAAACTATTTTATTTTTATGGGACTCGAATGAATAAAAGTTATTAAATCAGTCGTATTTATATTTGTATATACATAAAACGAGATTGCAACTGTATAGATCATGGGATTTTATGACTTTGTATTTATATATAATTCTTAGCAAAATAGTGAAAAGTATTTTGTAAAGATTTTCAGTAAGGTAGAAAATGAGCTCAAGTCTGGTTAGTTTAATGTCAAGAGAGGCTGAGTGGTCTATTACCTAACCATGCCAAATTCTGTATCTACCCTAAAACGAGCAGAATCAAAAAGACTATAGAAAAGACAAATGTAAAGTTAAATAAAACAATGAATCTAATACCCATTAAGGACAGAGAATAAGTTGATTTATCCTTTTGTAAAACAACTAGAATAGTTATGATGATCATTTATTTATTTAAAAATTAATATAAAATATCTTTTATAATTTCAAAATTGATGTGAAATAATTTTGGGAAATTTAGAAAAGTATAAAACAATTAAAGCTATCCATGAACACTCCAACCAGAAATAGCCAGTGGTAACAGTTCAGTATATAATATTCCAAAGTTTCAATGCCCATAAAAATCTCAGGGCACTTGTCATGCTGAGAAATAAAGAAGCTGAAGAGAAAGATGAAACCAGGACTAGAGTCTTAAAGGCACCCTGGGAAATATAAGATTTTCTGCTACATTATGATTCAATCTAATAGCATGGAAACAATATACACTGTATAAGAGACTCATTGGTAAATATTTATTGAGTTCTTACCCAATTCCAAAGAATTGGGCCAGGCAGAATGGAGATACAAAAAAAAAAAAAAAAAAAAAAAAATTCTGTCCCTGTTCTTAGAGAATCATAATCTGGTAAGAAAGATAAGATAGACAAATAGGTGAAATATTAAACAACACTAAAATATTTAAGTAAAAATTCAAGGCAACAACAAAACAGATATCAGAAGATTATATCTGATAAATTACCAAATGAAGTCCACAGACAATAACTGCTATTTGAGTTCACAATCACTTGAGTGTGACTTAATGACAAAGCACATTTAGATAGCAACTCTGTTATAACTCCTAAACTTCCTAGGAGAACTACATGTACAAAGGATCAGTGCATGTATACTTTCAAGTGCACACCGGTAAACGGAAGTTATCCTGTTTTGGTTGGTTTGTCCTATTTTCCCCACTTTTACACATTGCAAAGAGCATTTGGGCTAGGAAACCCAGTGTATATACCATGTTAATAACAATAAATGGTACCCTTTGGCCAAAGGAGCAGAATCCTGACCACCAAGAGTCTCATCCTTGTCCAACCACCTACAATGGTTTTAATCATCTTTTACAAGAAAAATTCACGTGCAGAGGACCAATCCTGACAATAGCAGTCTTTATTATCATGTGGTTTTCCTAACACACACCCTAGGCCTTGTGGAAACCTCTGTTTTCTAAGCTAATAGGAAGTCTAAGTGACTTCCCTTTCTTGAAAGACCTCTGTCTCTTAACAATATAATACTGAGGGGAAAATGAGTTCTGGGAAAACATCCTGAAGACCAGAAATTCAGAAAGGAAGCAGTGTTTCTTCCTAGGTGTTACTGCGGTCCTCACCTACTCCAACAATCCAAGCCTAAGGAGCCAAGAGTCCACTCATGAGCACACGCAGGCCCTGTGCCATTGAGGGAGGAACGAATGGATTTCTAAGTGTCTGAATCCCAAAAGATGGCTTCTCTTTGAATTTCAGAGAAGAGCTGAAATCTCTCTCTTGGGCTTGGGAAGGAGCTGAGAGAGAATCACACTCATTAGCAAGAATTCCTAAAGCTTTAGGAACCCTAGAAGAGATGATGCCCATTTGAGATGCAGTTGTGTTCTTGCACTCCACCTGTCTACATCAACATTTCCTAATTCTGTGGATGGAATAATAGTAGATAAGGGATGGGGAAGTGGTTAAAGATGGGGTTTTTAGGTTTCCTTAGAAGCCAACAATATGGGCTGGTAGAAAACTCTGTAAAGGCATTACACTACAGTTTTCAGAATTCTGCCATTGTTATTTCTAGTGCCCAAAGTTCCAGAGAAAACAGCTGTAGGCTGTTGATAGATTGATTTCTATTGGCTCAAAAAATGCTAATTCTTTCAGCTATACATTTGAGGGTGTGGCGGATATTACAAGGTTGCTCATACAACACTCTCTGTCTTCTAACTTGACATCATCTAATGTGAAGGCTGAAAAGACAGAATGACCTTTCCCAGGCTCCCCTCAGCCCAAGATCATCTCTGTCACTTAGTGTTCCATCAACTATGGAATTGTGAGCTGTGTGAGATGAGGACATCAGATCTTTGGGGAACCACAGTGGCAGAGGCATCTGGTTTTTCAACAGTGGAGTTCAGGCCTCTGGGCAGCAAGAACACTGGTGCTTCAGGGAGAGCAGCCCTGTGTCTGTGTCTTTTTCCTGGCCAAGGTATCTCTGACTTCATTATTCTTAAATAAGTAGCTTCCAGAGTGTACTTTCCTGACTGATTAAAATTGCTGACAAATTTGGGAAAAGTTGATGATTAATTAAGAGCAGTTTACCTGGTCATTCTGGGGAAAAAAAAAGATTTTAACCAAAAAGGCGTAGATCAAAAAATCATTCTACAACTGAAACACATTCAGCCATCCCTGAGCATTTAACGAGTACCTGGTATGTGTCAGGTGCCATGCTAAGGTAACAGAACTACAAAGATGAAAAGATCTAGTCCTCATTTTAAAAAACTCACTGGTGAGGGAACCAAATACCTTATAATAAGGGCAATGACTGAGGAAAACAACAGATGCATTATAACATAGAAAATGTAAAGAGTTCAGTGAAGGGCGATTGTCTCAGGAAGAATGCCTGGAGAGGAGGGGGTATACCTAAAGCTTAGAGTAGGGGTGTGGGGCATTTCCAGCAGACTGGAGAATATGAAGGAAGCATGAAATTAAGCCAGAGGGTGGTGTATGTTCCGGTGCTCAGTGAAGTGCTTGGTAGGGAGAACTGTAGGATGAAGGCAGGAGGTACCTGCGAATAGGAGTCAGATGACAAAGGTCATTGTAAACCATGCTGGAGAGCTTAGATGACACCTGTAGACACTATGGGGATTATTTATGGAGTTTCAAAGTGGTACTAAAATGCAGGTGTAAATTTTAAGCAGGTCACTTAACAGCAGTGTGAAGAAACTAGCAACAGCGTTGCGAAGGCTGGTGGCATAGCCTCTATGTGACACAACATGGCTTGGAAGTGAAACAAAATAATGCACGGGATGTTTGAAAAATATTTTAGAGATAAATGATGTAGGACTTGATATTAAAAGTACAAGGAGACTTTCCTATGACTTCTAAATTTCTCTTTTGAGCGTGTAGGTAGAACGTAAGCAACAGAGCACAACACACTTGGATGTTAGTCGATGGAAGAATATTGTCCAGTTGTCCTCAGGTAGAGTTTAAGAGTATGGCAACCCCACTGGGAGAAGATTCTATGGAGACAGTTTACAGTTCCAGAAACAGTGCCTAACAGAGTGATCGGATGGTGTAGTACGCAGGTTATAGAGGCTTTTTTTCTCAATACTGTTTTTTCTTTACATCCTGGAAACAATGTTCCTTAGTAATCTATTGCTGTTAATTATACGATTGGGCATGTACAAAAGAAGTAAAAATACCACATCTCTTCTCATGGGAGACAAGAAAACATAGCAGAAAATGATTAATAAACATTCCATGTCAACTTCAGAGTAAACATTTGCTTCAAAACAAATCACCCATATTACTGATATGAGTGTGAGATGAGTATCACACCTCATGGGTAAATGGAAGTAGACACTATATTGCATTGTTAAAGAACTATGAAATTATCCTTCTCATATATATCAGTTTCATGCTTCCTACATACTGCTCAAATTTAAAAAGATTGCCTCTCACAGAATTCATGCTTAAACAACTTTAATGTAATTTAGTGATTCTGTCAAGTGAATTCAACAATGAAAATATTAGGACAATCCCAATTAATATGACAGAATGGCAAGAGAAGCAGCTAGCTGAACAGTATTTTCACCTCTGGATGTTGTCTTCAATTAAATTTTCTATCAGATGGAAGAACTGATTAGTCTTTTCAAGCAAGAAGTCTTGCTTCCTGCAAGTAAACAGAACTGCTTCCATTAAAACTTTCAGTGCCTTTAAGAGGTTGTCACCTCTGGCTGGTGAAACAGTTTATGGCATCTCAGCAGCTGCTTTCATTACATGCACTTATTTGGCCATCAGTGGCATGCTGCAAGTTTGGGAGCATCACCTACAAAGGCCATAGTTGGACTGCTGAAAAAGAGACCAAAAGGCCACCCAGTTATTGTTGAACTCTATGATGTGTATTTATTCCTATGCTTTGATATGTAGTTGCGTAAACACAATCTAATTAGTGCCAATGCTAGCTTTATAATGAAAACAATCCATTTTCTTACTTGATATCTAATTTTCTCATTTGCAACATATTTGATTAAAAAGAGCACACCACACTGTCTTGTTGATTGCAGCAAGGATGGAGTTCATTATTACATTATTAAGGCAATACACTGGATGATAAAATGAATTTGGCCAGGAAAAAATCACATGTAAAATAATTATGTTGAAGTGGTTTTAATGGAGATAATCACACATTTATTTAAAACCACACATGAGCTCCTAAAGCATGGGGTAAACTTTGAGTGAATATCTTGAATATTCGATTTGTAAAACTGTGTAAAAACTAATAAAGATGAATTTGGTAGTTCTCATTTAACATTAGGTCTAAATATGATTCAGTTCATGCCTTGGCTGTATATGTATCTTAGTCATCCATTATTTTTTAGCAATTTAAAAAAATTGTGCTCACTGATTACTTATGTTAACTTTCTGGTATTTATTCATGATACACTACTTGAGGAATACATTCTTATATTTACATAGACCACATGCTTTTATATAGTTTATAATGAGCATCTACCTACCTTGTAATGAACCTCTATGGTAAAGAATATTGTGCTTCCAAGATTTCTTTTCCCATTCTGTTTATGTATCATTTTAAGAAATACACTTTTATATAGACTACTATCAGGGATAGTGTGGCAGTCAAAAGACTATAAACATATTGGCTATTATTACTGAGTGTCATTTGCAACTACCATGCATATATATGCAGATGCGTAAGTAGTGGAAACAAGGAATGTGAACATGTATTTTTAAATAAACCATATTTTATACTTATAGTTGTATATAAGTATAATGTTACCATATAAAGAAAGGTGGTGTTTTTTGTTTCAGAACCTCATAATCACTGTCATTTAATATAGTACACAGGTGAGTTCACAGACACTTCCCATACAGGTATAATTCATGTTGTAAAGAGTATTCTCAAATAGAAATCATATGTAAGTCTGAAACTGTCTATCACAAAAGCTAAAAATTATTCTATGAGGTAGCTATTAAATACAGGCATTAGCTGGAACTATACCTGGGCTATGATTTTATTCTTGCTTTGATTTTTATTTTGATGACTTTGCCAGTGTTGTGTGTTCCTTTAAATACTTTTTATCAAAGGAACACTGCCAAGTCTCTGCTCTGTAAATCCTTACATCTAGAAAAAATGCACCTCTTAGTTCTTTGATCCATGAAGCATCTTCTTGCTTTTCTTTTCTTTTTATTATAAAATCAATGCGTATCATTAAAGAAAGTTGGCAAACTGATAAATATAGGGGAAAATCACCATAGTCATACCACCAAAACACAGATACTATAAAAGCTTTGTTGTGTTCCTATTATTTTTTTCCTAATACATGCTTCCATTTTCAGACTTTTAGCATACTGGACATATAATTGCATGTCCTGCTTTTTATTCTATTTATACCACAGACACTTTCATGGATCAACTTTTTTTTAATTGAAGCATAGTTGACTTATTATATTAGTTTTAGGTGTACAGCACAATGATTTGAAATTTTTATACATTATGCACCATACAAAGTTATTATAATATAATTGAATATATTCCTTGTGCTGTGCATTACATCCTTGTGACTCATATAGCTGGTAGTTTGTTTCTCTTAATTCCCTTCACCTCTTTCACCCATTCCTCCACTTCCCTCCCCTCTGGCAACTACTAGTTTGTTCTCTGCAACTTTTTAAAAAAGTAATACACTTTATATTTTAGAATAGGTTTAGATATTTAGAAAAGTTATAAAAATAGTACAGAGATTTCCCATATAGCCAATCCAGTTTCCCTAATTATGAAATAATATTGATGTATTATTATTAACTAAAGCCAACACTATATTCACATTTCCTTAGTTTTCCCTAATGTCCTTTTTCTGTTCCACGATCCCACCCAGGACACCACATTACATTTAGTGGTCATATCTTCATAAGCTTCTCTTGGAAGGGACAGTTTCTCAGACTTTCCTTGTTTTTGATAACTTTAACAGTTCTTGAAGACCACAATCACATATTTTGTAGGATGCCCTCTATTGGAATTTATCTGATGTTTTTCTTATGATTAGACTAGGGTTATGTGAGGAAGACCTCAGAGATAAAGTGCCATTGTTATTACATCATACCAAGGATACATACAATCAACATGACGTATCACTGTTGACATTGACCTTGAGCACCTGGATAAGGTAGTGTGTGTCAGGTTTTTCAATGTAAAGATAGTCCTTTACCCCCCTTAAGATACTCGATACTTCCTTCTGTGCACAGCCCAGGCTTGAGGTCTGCTGCACTTTTGAGAACAGTGTATCTACATAAATTATTTGAAATACTATTCATGGGAGGTTTGTATATTCCCCATTTATTTGTGCAGTCAATATCATTTATATCAGTGTGGACTCATGGATATTTACTTTATACTTTGAGTTATGATCCAATATTACTTTATTTTGTTGCTCAAATAGTTGCAGGTTTGACTGTTGGGATCTCTTCCAGTAGTTTCTGTACCCCTTAGACATCCCCCTATCCATGCGGTGGTTGTTTTTTAATGCTTTCTGATTTTCTGGCATAACAAAGAATCAACTTTTCATCTGCTTTTCTGTATCATCAATTATCTAATGTAATACTTACTCCTGAGACTGCAGCAGCTGGGGGTTCAATAGAGTCATAACAACTGTTAATACAGTATTAGCTTTCAGACACCTCACCATTTTGCAGCAGAATCACTGGCATGCCGTGTCACATTCCCCGCGTATGGTTCTATCGAATGGCAGAGGTTCCCCTCAAGCAAATGTGAAGAACCATGATTGACCACATCTTCCACCTCAGAGTTTAAATCATTTATCTATCCCCAAGGGTTAGCTCTTTATTCACCCCTAGTGACAAGTGCAGTTCATGTCATAATTCTTGATATGATGCCTGGTGATAAACCTTGGACAAGTTAATTCTTTCTCTGATTGTTTCCTCATCTGCCCACTAAGAGAAAAATATCCTTGTCTAGCATAGCTATAAGGAAAATTAAATATTGTATGTATATAGATAGATCATATCACATAATGGACATTTAAATAATATACAGAAATCAAAACATAAAATGTATTCTTTACACTCACCTTATACAAACACACACACACACACACACGTGCAGTAGATATTTAATACATGTAAGTTCCTCTACTTTTGTCCTCAGATTTAGTGCATCTCTGTGATGATACAGAAGCTTCATTGGATGGCTTCTTTACTTAGCTCTTCTTATTCAACATGCTAGCCCATGTTCTTAAGGTCTGGTACAGAAAAAAATTGACTATCACTTAGTGATAACCTTTTCCTGAGCCCAATTACTGTCTCTGAACCAAGTTTGTGTCAGCTTCTTTCCCTTTCCCCCTTGAGTTCCTGACTAAGGAGACTAGATTGTGTGATGAATGCTTATGGGACATAGCCCTGGATAGATGGGATACTCTTGATGTTTCCTGTGGTTGTGCCTCTCAAGAAAACCTTAGGCTTTCTCATGAATACGCTGCCTGGCTCGCACATGATCTCTGTATGACCAGCCAGGTTGGAGCCACAATGGCACACAGGCCTCTCACCCTGAGCCCTGATCATTTTCCTTCTCCATATCTGTAATACCACCCCCATGCTCTTCTGGAAATATTACTTAACCCTTTGCGCCTCCATGAACACTTCCCTGTCAAAGTGGAGCAAAGTGAGAAAGTGCCTATGATTCCTAAACAAGCTGCCAGCTCTCAGCTGAAGCTGCATGAGCTAGAAGACCTGAAATGAGGAGAGCAATAGTGAGGAATGTAGAGAAAGGGGAAGGAACCCAATTTGAATTTATTTTCTTCTTCCTTTGCTCTCCTATTTTATTTTTTTAAGAGAAAAGTAAAACTTTATTTTGATTTTTGAGTATATGTTAAATCAAACTTTCTAAGGTTTACTGCTACTGAATGATAAACTATTTAGGCTTTATATGTGGAAATTTCTAAACATACACAAAAGTGGGGAAAATTGAATTCCCCTGATCCCATTATCCTCTCCTATTACATTTTAAGGTTCCCTTATGGTATGTGCCAAATATGGTTAATCGCCTAACCTAGAATCATTCCTTCCCACCCCACCCACTTCCTCGTTAAAAGAATCCTGATTTGTGTTGAGATGGCAACATGCTCACTGTGGTAAGCTTAAAGCAGCCTTCCCTTTTGAAAGACAGTTTCCAGCCAGCCCTACGTATGATCCAGTTCTGGCCAATGACATGTAAGAAGAGTCTTCATTCTCTTTGACAAAAGAAAGCATCATTTTGCCCATATTTGTCCTCTTTATTTTATATCACATATATTTTATATGTGTGGATGCAATACCTGAAACTCTAGCAGCTATTTTGTGATCAGGAGGTAAAGAAGGTCAAGGGAATGGCTGAGATGCCAGTCTAGGGCACTAATACTATTCGATCACTTTACCAATCCTGGAACTGCCTACTTCCAGATTATTTATTGTGTGAGATGATAAAAAGGATAAATTGCTGCATCACTGTTGCAGGTAGCCAAAATATTTTGGTCTGCTTTTACAATGGATTAATATATTTGGTTTAATATCATAAGAAATTAGAATCATAAGATTAGAATCAAAATCATAAATTAGAATCATATCATAAGAATATAGAATCTTCAAATTTGTCATGTCCTAAATTTTGAGTTGAGATACACCTCACAATGTGACTGGTAAATCAGTGAAAGTACTTAATCAAAATTCCCCAGTGGGAGCTGGAAGGAAGAGATACTATAGTGAGCTCCAAAAAGAATGGTCAGAAGAAGGCATCTGAGGACTTATGCCTGGCTATAAACCTGTGCCAGCAGCTCACCCAATGTGAGAGATTTACCTTTTCTGTTCAGTCCTGGTGGTATAATGATGTTTGCTGCTACCCATCTTGGAAGTAATATTGACGCAGCTAATGTGGAATATTCTCTGTGTCAGCATATTCCTGCCAGCTGCTCTCTATACATATACAGGGGATATCTTGACCTAACAGCAGTTAAGGCATTTTGAAAGGCTAAATTTAATTTAACTTATTTTTTAAACTGATTACTTGATTGTTAACTGATTACTATGAAGTTTTGATTATATTTTTCCCCATGAATTTTCTTTGGAGGATGAACTAGGTAAACTCCTAGTTTGAGTCTAGGGTCTTTACTCTCTGGCCCCTCTGGCTGGAAAGCCCACTCGAGCAGTCTTCTTTACTTGTCCATATTCTCACACCTGGCACCAGGCCCTGTTTGCACTTAAATATGCACGGTCTGATCTAACTGCTTCCAGATCTTATTGTGCTGAAACATCTCTGGTATGTGCCAGAACTGTTCTTTTCAAAATTCCAGGGAAGAATTACTTGTTTATTTCCTTACAGCTGTACCTCATTTTTGAGGTGTCCATGGTCTTTTCCAGGCCCCGAACAGCTCCCATACACTTGGCCTTGCCCAGGCCTCACTATTCTACTTATTTCTATCTTGTCTGAGTCAGTTAGGGCTTTGATGGTCAAGGTTTAAGCAAAAGACCCACTTTGATGATCAAGGTTTAAGCAAAAGGTAGTTCCAAGATATGCCTTAACCCAAAGTAGTAGGTGGGAGTGGAGAGGGGGACAAGAGGACCCTTCCATTTATTGAGTGCTTATTACGTGTCAGGATCTCGGCTAAGTTCTGCACCTAGGCCGTTCCAGCAGACTGAGAGCACAGAACCAGGAGTCAGGTGATACGGTCTAATGGACAGATGTTGCAACACTCAGATGCCACTCCAGCCAGATTAACATGGAAACACTCACTCCCCTCCACAGATTGTTTTTGGCTGAAGAGGGCTGCCTCATCTAAGATCATGTCCTTCATGCCCCATTCTCAAAGATGGCCTGTATCCAGCGACTGGTGAATACAGGTGTACCTAGGTCCCTTTGCCCGACTCTGCAAGGCCATCCCAGACCCAGAGCTCTGGAGCTGTGACCTTCATTGTGACTTTGTTCCGGCTCAGCTTCCCTCTCTGCCTATTCTGTTTCATTCACCCTTCCAGGATGTTGATTTGAAGAGCACTCCCCCAATAAATGTCCTACAGGCTAATTGCTAATTTCCTTCTCAGTGTCTGCTTCCCAGAGTAACTCACCTGCAACCCCTCTGCTCACCACATTGGGTCTCGTGTTTCTAATTGGAAAATTAAGGAAGCTGGTTTTGTTCTCTAAAGCCTACCTCCAGCTCCATAATTCTAACTTGAAAGGGGGACTCGGGGTGGGAAGAGATTTTGGCGGCCTTAAATCACACCAAAGTAGCCTCCTCTTCCTGAATCAAAGCCTTGGTTCTGAAGCTGTGTGAGGACCTGCATGGGTCAGAAATCCCTACAGAAATTCTTCACTGTCACTGATCAATGTGACCTATTATATATTTTATTCTTTTCTAGGCTTTTCTTGTTTTTCAACATGTAGTTATGTATGCCATGTGTGAGGTCATTTTTTCCCTTTCAAATAAATCATGTAACTTCTGTGTATGTCAAGAAACCCAAAGTAGAGAAATGTGAAATGCGAATTGAGAAAAGTTCAGGTGACTGAGTTCCATTAATTCTCAGAAATGACGAGTCAAGGTCAGTCAAAAGAAGAAGAATGAGAAATATCATAAAGTGATTTTCTTTTAAATGGGGGAAAAATAAGCCCTAGGAGGGTGTTCACCTTAGTTCTTTAGAAATATTTTATAGCTTATAAATAAGATGTAGGAGTTTATAAAACAAAGCCCACAAATGCAATACTTTAGAGAAGTAAAAACTTGACAATTCGATATATTTTGACTATATTTAATATAATTTAAAATAAAATCTCTCTCCATGGTACCAAAGCTTCCTGAAAAAAAAAATTAAAAAGGCATTGAATGAGCATATTTAACTTTCAAATTTCATTAAATTGACATCAATATATATTTAATAGAAAATTCTTGTATTTCTATTTGTATATTTAATATTTAGTGGTAGGTGTTTGACATCATTTAAGAAAACATTGAGTTGATAATATAATTTTTTAATCCACTTATATTAACATCACATAAATAAATAAGTGCTGGGAACAAGGCCAGAGATAATGAAAGCATAAAATTGCCCCAGATAAATTTTGTAAGGCATTTTCACTGGACCTTTTAATCTTTCTTCCTTCTTTTTTCAGGTCGACAGGCATCTCAATAAATAAAGCAAAAAAATTACACTTACTGGCCCCATACCAATAACAGTTCTTTAGAAAATGACATTTCTGGTAAACTTTAATACACTTACCCAGTGTTGAAACCAACCAGTGATCCTGAGCTTTGTCCTGAGCTGTATGAACAGGCCGCTGTCATTTTTCCTAGATGACTGTCATAGTCTCCACACTGATTCCTCGGCTTCTTCTCTTGTCTTTCTGTTATTCAAACAGTAGCCAGTGATGTCTTACAACTTGAATATGATTTCACCAGTCCTGTGCTTAAGGTCCTCTAAAGGAGCCTCATCACTTACAAAATACACACACACACACACACACACACACACACACACACACACACACACACATATATACATTTTTTTCCCCCATGGCTTAGAAGTCCTCACATCTCCAGTCTCCTGTCTTTCTCTCAAGCCTCATCTTCTTACATTTCAATCTCTCTCTCTCTCCCCCACCTCTCTCATTCCCCTCTTTGTATGTACTGTACCATGAATTCTCTATTTCTTTAACACACCAAGCTTTTTGCCACCCCAGGGCCTTTGCCCTAGTTATTTCATCAGCATAAACATCACTTTCATTTTTACTGTACTAAGGAGATGAATTATAAACCAATCATCTTAACATTTTCTTTAGATTTACATGTCCCAAATTTTACATGACTGGCTTCCTTTGGTAATTCTGCCTCAGCTTCAATTCAATTTCACATCTTAGAAAAGCTTTCCCTGACCACTGACTCTTAAGCAGCCTCCTTCCTCCCCAACATACATTATCACTTTAGTCTGTTTGCTTTCTTCTTTATTACTCTCTGAAATTGTCCTATTTAATAACTTGTTTAATGTTTGTTTTTCCTCACTCAGTAAATGTCCATGAAGTCAGGGAACTTGGTTGTATTCTTAATATGTAAAACAATTTCTAGAACATAACAGACACTATGATCTATGTTCTAGTAGATGTCGAATCAAAAAGAAAAAAATAGGACTTTGCCTCAAAAGCTGTAATCAACAGATCAAGGGAGATAATAGGAATGTTTTAATTGAATCATTATAAACTAGCTTTTAATCAATTCCCAAATAAAGTGTATTATTTCCAACACTCACCTATGACATGTTTTTTCTAGTCCCTCATAATCCATTGAATTTGTTTACTCCATTGAGTGGCCAATATATAGGTAGTCCTATATAAAAACCAGTTAAAGCACAAGGCTGTTTTATTAATTTTGTTATTCAAGCAATACAAGATAATTGTATAAGGTATAGAAAATGCTGATAAACAAACAAAAACGGTAAAACTCTGTGATTCTATTAACTTTAGTTAAGAATTTATGTACATTTTCCCTGGGGCTTCCCTGGTGGCTCAGTGGTTAAGAATCCACCTGACAATGCAGGGGACATGGGTTCAAGCCCTGGTCTGGGAAGATCCCACATGCCGCAGAACAACTAAGCCCGTGTGCCACAACTACTGAGCCTGCGCTCTAGAGCCCATGAGCCACAACTACTGAGCCCACGCACCACAACGAAGAGTAGCCCTCACTCGCCGCAACTAGAGAAAGCCCACGCGCAGTGCCAAAGACCCAATGCAGCCAAAAATAAATAAATAAATAAAAATTTTAGAAAAATTTATGTACATTTTCCCAGCTTTTTGTTTTTTTCTTCTGGATAATTACAGAATTGGAATTTTGACCTACAGTTTTGGCAAATCAATCCTGATGCTTTGGGTAGAAGTTACAAGATAGAAAAGAATGGAAATAAGCAGTTATAGAAGATTTTGCAATATCAAAAAAGAAATTTAATAAAGGTATAAATTATGATTGAACTAGTGGGAATACAAATGATAAATTTGAAAGATCATTCACAAAATCTAAAACAGCTAGATTTGAGGGACAAGGAAGAAAAAGCATTCAAAATTAATATGGAAATTCATGAAATTATGAATTCATTTATTTATTGAATAGTTCTTTATAATACTCTTCCCACATTTGGGCTAGTTGTTGAGTTAAGCAGAGAACAAATTAGAAAAGAAATATACTTTCACAGAAGTTTACATATAGGCCTAGATGCTATTCTTAACAGAAACAGCGACGTAAAGGGAAAAGATGTGGAATTCAGTTATGAAAAGTGCGGTTTGGTGCTGGAGGAGAGAGGTAGCCAGTGCAGGAAGTTGAAGAAGTATAGAACCTTCAGCAAAGTGAGTCACTGGCATTCTATGAGAAGAATGTTGTCTCATTTTATGAGAGTGCAGATAAAATTCCTGAGGAATATTGCTCCAGATTACACAGCACAAAACTGTTTTCACTCAAAAATTATTTCAAAGACCATCCCCAGGGTTAGGTATAAAAATAAAAAGAGGATCTTGGCATTTTGGTATGTTAAAATGACACCAAACTGGGCTGATATTCCCCTGCACCGCCACCATGTCTTGCCCGTTCCCCATAGATATTTTTTCGTTCTCTTGCTTTCTCCTCAGGGAAGAATCACAGGGAGATTAGAAGGCAGAAGGGGAAAGATGCTCTGCTTGTTCTTCCCTGCTGCTTCACTTGGGCAGTGGTATCACATCTCTTATTCCCACCCATGACGACAGCTCCTGCCAGGTCGCCTTCATCCTCGGCTCTTGGCTCCATCTTGCACTGGGCCCAAGGAACACTATCCCCACACTTGTCCCTTCAGACCTAAAGTTGTTAGTAGATTCCCACTGCTACTGGTAGTCTCTGGTCTCTGGTGCTTAATGTTCTTTCTCTGTTCCTTACACCATCCACACTTCTACAAGTAGCGCCTTCAATTAAAGTCTCTTGAACCATCTGAGTGGATACAGTTGCCTTCTAGGACCCTGTCTGATACACTGGAGGTTTTGTTTACTATGTTTAAATAGAAATGAGTTTGAATTACTATTTTTAAAAGTTATCACTCAAGGTTTGTTAGGTGAGGAACTTCTGTTTTCCTTAAAACACCTAAATTCTACATCTGTTCCTTCATTGAAACTTTTGCTTATTCAGGATTCATTTTCTGTTGTTCACATACTTACAACAGCTCCAGAAATTTTAAGCAAAACAAACAAACAAAAAAGCAAAACAAAAACAAGATTGCTTTTAATAGCAGACAGAAGGAACCTGATAGAATTAGAAGGTCCCAGTTCCAACTTGTACCTTGCATTAAAATTGTTCCTGGCATGTGCTAATGGTGCTAATTCTATGGCTAGTTGTGAATTGCTGTTCTAAACACTGAGCCCGAGTTCCTTTTTTGTCCCATATTATGAATGTGTTGTTGTCACAGTGTGCAATAAAAATTACTCTCAGGTGCATACAAACTCTGGATAGTAAATTGCCCCCCAAATAGGCTTACCTTCAATTTATGCTTTTGCAGGTTTCACCTCTCATAGTGATTAATATCATAACACCATATAAGGCTCAGGACAGTCAGCAATGTACACCATACTTCAGAAGTCAGACAGTGGAAAAACACTGTGCTAGGAACATAGCGTCCTTTGACATCCTGATTAATGAATATTTGTGTTACATAGAATAAAGATACAAACAGTATCAGGAGTTAATCTTGAAAACACACACAAAACCTTCCTTCTAAAAGAAAAGGCAATTGCAAAAGGATATTTTGGCAATAAAAAAGCAATAACTCACAGAGTGTACCCATTTAAATTTATGAAAACCCCATGGAATTAGACAATTTCCATCAGTGAAGGGGTCAGAGGGTGAAGTGGGACTAAGTAAAAATATGAGCTTGGGGTCTTGGGTTCAGAACCATTTGGGTAAAAATATTCCTAACATTGGATGGACTGCATATTGGATTCAATAAAATAATGTGTTTCCAAGCAAAGACCTTTAAAAACATCTAGAAAAAATACAAAACTGAGCTTTAAAATAAACTCCAATACCTCATCTAGGTCACATATTAAAGCAAACTTTGTTGAAAGAAGCTCTATGTTTTTCTTTTGTTTACATTTTTAATTTTTGCTTTGACTTGAAAGCTAATTTATTTTGTTCTACACATTCTAATAAATATTGTCACAAAAATTTAATAGGTTACCTAGGACCTTCTTAAATTTAAGCTGGGGACTCCTCTTTCCTTGTCAAACACTCTTTTGAGCCAATATTGCGCCTTGTACTTTGTACCTAGCACTTGATATCTTATTGTAACTGCATTTAGTGCATTATAAACTGTGGGCTAACACTTTGAAATGAAGGAAGAAAAGGAGACAACTCACGGAGGAGGCCGGTACACTTCAGAGAGGAAGTGACCTTTGAACTGCATCTTGAAATATTGGAATGTCCGTTTTCAGCACACATTGGGTCCAATATATTTCAGGCTATGGAAGCACTACGAATGAAGGCATGGAGATCATCATGTAGGCTTGACACTGAGGCCCTAGCATGAGGAGTTATTATTTCATTTTGGTTCAGGTATTCATTCATTTTGTTAGAGAAAGTGGCGATGCAGGGAGGAAGGCTGCAGAAATAAAGCCAGATACGTCTGCGGAACCTTGACTGTGTACAGCTTATGTCCTTAATAATGATTTTGGACATTATTTATTAAGCATTCGAGGACTTCTGAAGAGCTTAGAGCTATTTGAATATCTGTTTCCTCTCTCCTTTGAAAAATGGGGACAATAAAAAATATCTACCTCCAAAAAAAGGATTAAGTGAGAAAAATTATATGACTCTATTAGTTCTTTGTGACTCTCAGTTGCTATTATTACATATTTGGCCTGGAAGATTTATATTGGTCTTGAAAATGACCTTATAACAAAGTTTTTTTTTTTTTTTTTTTTTAAGAGAGATTCATTCTCGGTGTTGAGCTCCAACAGCCCAAGTGGGGGCCCTGTAAAGGCAACTAGAAGGCTATCCGAGGGTAGTTTTGTCATTTTTTTTTAATTAATTAATTTATTTATTTTTGGCTGTGTTGGGTCTTCGTTTCTGTGCGAGGGCTTTCTCTAGTTGTGGCAAGTGGGGGCCACTCTTCATCGCGGTGCGGGGGCCTCTCACTATCGCGGCCTCTCTTGTTACGGAGCACAAGCTCCAGACGCGCGCAGGCTCAGTAGTTGTGGCTCACGGGCCTAGTTGCTCCGCGGCATGTGGGATCTTCCCAGACCAGGGCTCGAACCCGTGTCTCCTGCATTGGCAGGCAGATTCTCAACCACTGCACCACCAGGGAAGCCCCATAACAAAGTATTAATAGAAATATTTTTGTAGAGAGGCAGAAGCAATTCCCTAATACTAACATATATAATTACCTTTCCTTTGAATATCAAATTTCAAACTTTAGCATTTCTTAAATGCTTAAAATGCTGGATCAGGCCAAATGATCATTCTCTCACTTTAAATAATTTTAACTTTGCAGTGCACATAATAATAAGTTCTAAATTATTAAAATTAAATATTCAGTACTTTCTTGGCTATTTGAAAATCACAAAAGAGTACTATATATTTACAAGTTAAATTCTAGTTCCTATGAAAACTCTAAATTTAATAATGGAATAGTTCAGTAAGTTTCCTAAAATGTCAAGTACTAATCCTTGTTCATGTGATAGTGTGATGATTACTCTGTAAGAATATGGACATGACAGTGTTCAGTAAATATTCAGTTGAACAATATTTTTTACGATACTTGAAGAGTGGTGTGAAACATGTATTTCCTTATGCAGAGCTAGAGGTTTGAATCTTATAATACTGAAAAGATTATTTTTTATAAAACTGACACGTGATAAAGCTGCAGGATTGTTGTGAATCTACAGCTACCTGTCATTATAATGTGAAGTAAATGATTCTGAGGGAGATCCACAAAATGAGGATATCAGCACGGACTAGAATGGTCACCTTCTTGTCCAATTTATTCAGTGCATTTGGTCTTGACAGTATGAAACACTCAAGCTGGCAGCTGGCATCATTTTGAGCGACTGCAGGTTCACAGCCCAGTCAGGGACTATTTAGAATCCTGTTGTCCTGGATCTATGTGCGTGGGATAAGGGTGTTGTAGCCTTCGATGTTTGTTTAAAAAGGGGCATGAGGAACTGGCTTCTTGTAAAACTCATTTTATGACTTTATAAAGAAAGGTTTTCCACAGTTCATTGGTCTTCTGTCACTCATTAGCAAAATTGCTTCCCAAGGTCAGTGTGACATGGCTCAATATTAGAGTGCAGTGTTCATACTGTAGTTGTCCGATAGCACATGGGATGGTAAACAGTGAAAAATTAGCTCTTATTCAGGGATGAATGCTTAATGTTATTTGCCAAGAGTTCAGACTAAATAGGTAGAGTAGCTTTTGTCCAAATGGATTAAAGAAAAGTCCATTTGTGATTTACAAGAGAAGAAAGGATGAGATGGTTATGGAGTTTTATTACACGTTTTGTTCTAAGAGATTTATGGATAAAATTTTGTCCTCAGATTTACATAAAAGGTTTATGGACTCTGTGTGCATATTAGAGCAGAAAATTGCTTTTATTTAGTGATGCTGTTTTCCTGAAATGATATTTCCAAGCAAAATTCATTCATCATCATTTTTAAAATTCATATGGGCCTTAGTTACTCCAAAATTAACCCATAATGCATTTTTAATCAAATCATAAATGTGGCATTTCTCAATGTAAGTGCACTGGGTTTTCCTGCAAATCTTATCACAATGTAGGAGAAAAAAATAACATTTTCTAGTTATCCAAATTATGAAAATTTGGGGGGTTTCAACTATGAATACTGTTTCTGTCTTTACTGAGAAACAGTAACCCCAAACCTCACTTCACATTTGAAAAATGAAGACAAGAAGGGGCCCTACCTCATCGGGCCAACACAATAGCCAACACAAATATAGTAAGCACTTGCTAAATATTTATGAGTATTATCATCTCAAAGAATTGAATGGTCTCTTTTTTGTAATTCTATTTGCCCTGTATTTTTACATTTTTGCCTCATTTGGATTCTTTAGCCAATAAAAATATGTAGTAATTGCACACGCTACTTATGGAAATGAAAATGTTTCTGCTGTTTTCTGCCTTCAGTATTGAAATATTTGATGTTGATAATGAGTTTTATTAAGTGAAGTGAAGCATACAATCAAATAGAAAACATGAAGAAAGTTGAAATTTAACCAGGCCCTATAATACATTGTGCCCTAGCCCAATAGCACAGTAACAGCCTGAATTTTGAAAATATGTTTTTACATTTATTTACAGTACATGTTAAATTTGTCCATCTCATTTCAACTTCCACAATGTGTCTCTTATCTAACCCACTGTTATCTCCCACCTGCATGGTTGCAATGGTTTCCTAACTTACCTTTCTAGATTCACTAGAATCTAATGAAAGTTGGGTCCCTCCAATTCATTGTCCACACAAAAGTCAGAGAAATGCTTTCAAAACACAAAAATGTGTGCCACTCACTTGTGTAAGGCCTTCAGTGCCTGACGATTATACTCACAACAAAATCCAAAGACCTCAGTTAGACTGTCAGGTTCTGAAGGCCTTCCAGCTTCATGCCTTGCCATGTTCCTTCATGTCCTATACTGACCTTCTCCCAGTTCCTTGAACTGATCCAACTCAGAGTGTTCAGAACGATTTGCAAAGCTATGTCTATCTGACTATTTGTTTAATATGTGTCTGTCTCTCCCACTAATCTAATATTTCTAGGAGTGGAGTGTTGCTTCTATATTGTCCACTCTCCTGCCCTCAACACCTTACACAGTGCCTGGCACAACTAAATGATGTGTGATAAATATTTATTCAAGAAATGAATGAATATTGGTTAGGCACTTCCTAAGTGTCAAGCACTGTGCTAGGCACTGAGATATACATGAATATGAAAGTGTGCCTGTCTTCAATGAGCCCCTAGTCTAGCGGATGGGATATGAGGTGAGTAAGCAAACAACAGTAAACAGTATTCTACCAGGACAAAGCATAGGGTGCTAAGAGAGAAGAAGGAGATCAGGAAATTTTCTCAAGAGAAGTGATTTCTGAGCTGAATCTTAAAGGATGGGAGGAGTTAGGCAGAGGAGGGGAGGGAAAGGTACAGTATATAAAAGGCAAATGAGTGGAGTCATGTCAATGCAAAGCAAATGCAAAGTGATCTGGGAAGATGGACAAGAAAGAAAAAGTGAGACATGTATCAATGTTCATTTGGATCCCTTCACAAGTAAGAAAACATCTCATTAAGAGCTTTATTATAATTTCAATTTTATATTTATTATATATAATTATTATTCATAATTATTGGCAGAAAAGTTAAACATTTACCCAAGGTCGACAGCTAAGCAATATATCTGGGATAAAAAGTTGTATGTGTATATTTGTTATTGTTTACTCCAAAACCCATTTTTGTTCTTTTTATGGCAAGGTAGATTTTTAATTTAAATATCAGTAATACTAGTAAAATATATAAATCTTCACTATTACTCATGGCACTAAAAGTACAAATCAATCCGCCCCTTCATCCGATTAACTTTTAAGCATACATCAGAGTAGGAATACAGATCCATCTGTGGCATGGGTCCTAACTACACCTTTGCTTACAAGACCATATAATTTGCCCCAAGACTTTTTTCCAGAAAATATTGTTTTGTTGGTTGACCTTCATTTACTATCCCTCTTATAAACCATAAATCATAATCAATTTGTGTCTTTGACCATTTTTAGTCTTCTTCCCTAATAGAATAAGCTAGAAAGCTTTTAAATCCTCGATTACAAAAATGTTGTGCAATGATGTATTTCATCATAGATAGCCCAGAGATTTGGGTGGTATTAATGATGCAATTATAGTGGAAACGAATGACTCTAAAACTGAAAAGATAAATAAGTATATCTTCTCTCACCCTGAGGGTCTTAACTATCACATTTCTTGAAAATTAAATTCCCTGTCCTTAAATGTAGTAGAGTGACAACAGCAAAACAAAGATCAACTATATATATTTAGAATGGAATACTACTTAGCCATAGAAAAAAAATGAAATTTTGCCATTTGCAACAACATGGATGGACCTGGAGTGTATTATGCTTAGTGAAATATGTCAGAAAGAGAAAGATAAATACTGTATGCTGTCCCTTACATGTGGACTCTTAAAAACAAAACAAAACAATGAATAAAACGAAACAGACTCACTGATATAGAGAACAAACTAGTGGTTACCAATGGGAAGACGGAAGGGAGCAAGGGCAAGATAAGGGTAAGGGATTAAGAGGTACAAACTACTAAGCATAAAAGTAATAAGCTTCAAGGATATATTATACAGCACAGGGAATATAGCCAATACTTTATAATAACTTTAAAATGGAATAACAAATCTATTATAAAAATAATTATTTTTATAATCTATAAATATATTGAATCACTTTTTTAAAAGTCTTCTAATCTTACCAACTGACATTAACATAATTTATCCAAAAATGACTCAAGATTTTAGAAACCCATCCCACTCACCAAAACATTCAGGATCCTGCCCTGTCCAAAAACTTGCCAAGTTGTCTTTGGTAGATTCAATTGAAACTTGGTCTTTCTGATTTTAGTTAATATCATAGTGAACTAACTCAACATTAGTACATAAGACTAATATAGAATGAATTACAACCTGTACATACACACACAGCCACAGAAAACCAACAAAATCCCCACACCAATGTCTCTGATGTGGAGATCTAACTGTATTTGTCTTGTTTTGCTTCATTTTGTTTTTTAGGTGAGCATGAATATAGTGGTGAAAGCTCGAGTACAAATCCTTTGTCTCTGAGCAAATTCAAATTCCATCAAGGTCTCATATCAATGAGATTTTGTACATAAAGCCTCTAGCAGTAAGCCAGACAGTCACTTAACAACACTTCCTGAGTATCTATCAGATGGGATCATATTACGGGGTGACAAACATCAAGGTAAACTCACGTACAGAAAATCTGGAAAATAACAGTTATTCCCCAAGAGGTCATTGTTTCAGAGATCATTTGAAGTAGAAAAAATGAACTGTCAGATCTAAGCAGTGAACACAATATTATAATATTAACCTGAAGTTTCTGCAGAGGAACTTCCCTTAAGTGATGATCAGTATTGGCTACTTTCAGCCTATCATTTTTAACATTGCTTACCTTCTTCCTAAAAGTGAACTCTAAAGTTGTATAAAAAGTTAAAATTTCCTTTGACATATAAACTAGTTTTTTATATCAATCATCTCTAATCTGACTTAATGCAATTTAAAAGGTAAGTTAAAGAGAATAAAGTTAATACGAAAGTTTAAAAAAATCTAAAAATATGTTCTGAAATTTTTGTTGCCAAAGAATGTAAAGTATGTTATTTATGCTGTTTTCAGCATTATACATCCATTTTGACCATACTGTGGTTGGATCAATCAAGTCGATTACTTGTTACCTTTGAAAAGAGAAAATTAGAAAATTTATACCTTGATTGAAAACCTCTGGAAAAATTATTATATGATACAATGATGAAATGCACTTTGAATTCATTAAAAAATTGCACATCTTTTCACTTTCATATGAAACTTTTAGATGTACACCAGGCTTATAACTTTTTATGAATAAGGGCCTTGGTAAGGATATAACACACTCAATTTATGATTCAAAGAGATAACTGACATTGTGTATTTGTTATAGTAGAGGGAGAATTCATTGTCCAAACTAGGGCATACAAAGACTCCCAACATAAACAAAGTTTGTCTCAGCTACTGAAGAATGGTCACTCTAGAACAAAAAGCAAATTAATTTAATCTTTGATATTAAAAGTATACACATAAACTGTGTATATACACACATAAATAAATGTTTTAGGTATGTAATATATATATATCTTATATATAGCACATGTTTTATAAAAAGGCAAATGTAAGGAAGGGACTTAAAATGTATATAGCAAAAAAATTTTTGTACTTCTTTTTTCCATTACCTAAATTATATTCCACTATTTCAGATATATAGTGTTATAACATATACCCTAATGGATTAGAACCCCTCAGAGTAAAGTTACTCTCTAATGCTGGGAGTGGTAGCTAGGGAGGTCAAGATCTACAACTGTTTTAGATCATTGGACTGCCACTTAGAACATATGATTCCAGGGAGTTAGACGTTAATTATACCCTAGCTGACTGACGTTAATAAATTGTCTCTCTTGAATTGAATTGGCACTTCGATAGGCTAGGTCTTCACGACATCATAAAAAGAAAAAACAAGATAATTTAGCCTAATCTATTAATCAGTGAATTAATTTTTGATGTTATTTTTATCCAAAATTTCACATCATACAATGAATTGAATGATACAGTGAATAGACTGATGCAATGAATACATCAGTAATTTTAGGATACTATTTTAGACATGAGACAGAAAAATAATTCATTAGAGAACACTTCGTGTATATTGCTTGGTTTTTGACGTTTTACCATCCTCATACGTTAATTGATTCAGAACTTCACAATAATGTGTTGGGAACTTTGGATATTAACTCTTTCCTCTTACTTAGCTGACTGAGACCATTATTGTAATGGCCTAAAAGGCATAATATGCTTCTCAAACATTCTAATTAATCCGGTACCCAAATCATAAATTATATTAAATTGCAGAGTCATAGAATCCTAGGTCCCATGAGAACTATGTAAGTCATTTATTCAAACCTCCCACCAGATGAATCAAATGGAAGCACTGGTTTGTTCTCAGAATGATTAACTAGCTCATTAGTTCTATAATTACCCCACATACCTCATCTCAGTTCTGTGCTGTATTAATCTATCCTCTTTAACCATGTCCTTGTCACTTCCTTTAACAATATAGTTTAAACATCTGAGTTTTAGATCTATTTTTCTATAAGTATTTTCAAGTAATAATAATAAATCAAAATATTAAGATTGGAATTCACATTATTATTTCAAGGCTCAAGAGCTTCTTAGTAGTTGATATCTCGTTAGTAGTAGTAGCTGCTTAGTAGTAGATTTCTGAGCCTACTACTGTAAAATGCCAGAAACACGGAAATACAGATATATTGCAATTCTGACACACACAGATGATTCATTCTGCTCTCAGAAAAAATGTACAATTGGCACTTCCCACCATTATGGGAATGTTTTTGCTCCCTCCCCCCAATATTGATTTACCATAACGTTTGGATTACTGTAGATTGAATCACATTGAACTAAAGGTAATTCTTGTCCAGGAATTTCATACCAAGTTTTATATCAAGGAATGAAATATTATCTACAGTGAGATTGTGAATCCATAACATAAATATAATTACTGTTTTAATAATTACTAATTTAAATCAGTTATAATATTCACAATAATGTATATAATAAATACATCTTATAGTTGAAAAACTATTTGCAATAATTTAAAAAATAGTTCATTGTTTCCCTTGATCACAGTAGTGCAATTTTTCAACCTGGAAATAAAATTATAATTTTACTCATGAAATATTTTACTGCCATAACTTGTATGGAATATGATATTCACCAAGCAATTCAGTTCAGTGATGTAATTTTTCCTGGTTAAAAACCGAGGATATTTATTAAATTACCATTAAGTTGCCATATATATATATATATATATATATATCTACAATTGAACAATGAAGAGAAATTTATAAAATAACCCATAATTTAAAAGAGATGGCTGCCTGATCACTTAAACTCCCTGGAAATTTGACAAGCCTCTCTTTAGAAAACTGATCTGGAACTGGATTATAGAAAACAAGGACATTGGTATGGACTACCCTTGAACTTATCTGTAAGGTTTAGCTATTGATTTGATTACTACCAAATAACGATCAGCAGTATGTGATACAAAATGAATAAGAAAAAATTAGCTGAAAAAATAATTAGAATTAGGATAATAGATGAACTTTATAAAATAAGATGGTACAAATTACAAACACTATAAGTCTGTGTTTAGCCCCTACCACATTAATAAAATCCTTTTAACATCCTGTGAACTATAGCCATAAAAAGAAGCAGGTCATGGACTGAGTCAAAGCCCTAAATATTTTATTCCTCTTCCCTTTGAATAACATCTTTTTAGTGCCATAGGAGAAACTTCCCATTATTTCATCACTTTATGCCTAAGGAGTGAGAAAGCCAAGAGAGGGAGGAAAATATAAAGGGGAAAGAAGATCAAGAGACATGAAGAAAGAACATAATATCAAAATATTGCCTTCTTTTCTTTTCTCTCACTTTCTCTTTCTTCTCCCAGATACCACATTTGCAGTTGAATGCTAATTCTTTAGTAGAAAAACCAGACTCAAAAGTTGTGGGGTTTTATCAGTAACATGAGAGAGAGAGAGAAGAGGAGAATAAGAGAGAGACAGAGAAAGAGACAGAGAGACAAAGACAGAGAGACCAAGAAAGGGAAAATTAGTTAGTCAAAAGTCAAAGGAGATCAGGAATAAGACAGGAATGCCTACTCTTACCACTTTTATTCAGCATAGTACTGCAGGTCCTAGCCAGAGCAGTTAGGCAAGAAAAAGAAATAAAAGGCATCCAAATCTGGAAGGAAGAAGTAAAATTGTCTGTATTTGCAGATAATATGATTTTATATAGAGAAAACCCTAAAGACTCCACCAAAATACTGTTAAACTATAAGCAATTTTGGTAAAGTTATAGGATACAAAATCAATATACAAAAAATGTGTTGTACTTCTTACATACTAACAACAAACTATCAGAGAGAGAATTAGAGGGAAAAAATGCATATACTGCAGCACTGAAAAACATTAAAATACTTAGGAATAAATTTAGCCAGAGAGGTAAAAGACCTGTACAACAGAAAACTAATAAGACTTTTGGATTAAATAGATTGAAGATGATACAAATAAATGTATAGATATCCTGGTGTTTATGGATTGGAATAATTAATATTGTTGAAATGTTCATACTACACAAATTAATCTACAGATTCAATTTATCCCTCTCAAAATTTCAATGGCATTTTTCATCCAGAAATAGAACAATCCTAAAATTTGCATGGACGCACAAAAATACCCTGAATAGCCAAAGCAACCATGAGAAAAAAGAGCAAAGCTAAGGGTATTACGCCTCCTGATTTCAAATTGTATTACAAAGCTACAGTAATCAAACAGTATGATAGTGGCATAAATGTCATATAGATCAGATAGACACATAGATTGATGAATAGAATAGAAAGCTCAGAAATAAACCTATGCATATATGGTCAATTAATTTTTGACAAAGGTGCCAAAAATATAATGGGGAAAAGGTAGTCTCTCTTCAATAAATAGTGTTTGGGAAAACTAGGTAGCCACAAGCAAAAAAAAATGAAATTGGACTCCAATTGTATACCATACACAAAAATCAACTCAAAATGGATTAGACTTGAACATAAGACCTGAAACTGTAAAATTTCTGAAAGAAACATAGGAAAAAAGCTCCTTGACATTGGTCTTGGCAATGATATTTTGGACAGCAAAAGCAAAGGCAATAAAAGCAAAACAAGTAGGACTACATCAAGCTAAACAGCTTTCTGCATGACAAAAGAAACCATAACAAAATGAAAAGACAACCTATGGAATGAAAGAAAATACTTGCAAACAACATATCCACTAAGGGATAAATATCCAAAATATACAATGAACTCATACAACTCAATAGAAAAAAAGCAAACAAACAAACCTCAATTTTAAAAAGGCAAAGGATCAAAATAGACCTTTCCAAAGAAGACACACAGCTGGCCAAAAAGTACATGAAAAGGTGCCCAACAACACTAAACATCAGGGAAAGACAAATCAAAACCACAGTGATATATCAGCTCACACTTGTTAGGATGACTATTATCAAAATGGCAACAAATAACAAGTGTTGGCAAAGATGTGGAGAAAAGGGAACCCTTGTGGTGGGTATGCAAACTGGAACAGCCACTATGACAAACAGTATGGAAGTTCCTCAAGAAATTAAAAATAGAATTACCACATGATCTGGCAATCCCACTTCTGAGTATATATCCAAAGGAAACAAAATCATTATTTTGAAGAGATATCTTTACTCCCATGTTCATAATAGCAGCATCATTTACAAGACAAAATACGGAAAAACCGAAGTGTCCATCTATGGATAAATGCATAAAGAAGTTGTGGTATATATATCTATATATATACAATGGAACATTATTATCCAGCCTTAAAAAAGAAGAAAACTTGTCATTTGCACAACATGGATGAAACTGTAGAGCATTCTGCCAAGTAAAATAAACCAGACAGAGAAAGACAAATACTGCATGGTGCATGATATCACTTATATGTGGAATCTTAAAAAAAATGTCAAACTCAGAAACAGAGTAAAAAAGTAGTTGCAGAGACTAGGGGTGAGAGAAATAGGTAGAGGTTAATGAAAGGGTACAAACTTTCAGTTACAAGATGTACAGTTTTGGGCTTCCCTGGTGGCGCAGTGGTTGAGAATCTGCCTGCTAATGCAGGGGACATGGGTTCGAGCCCTGGTCTGGGAAGATCCAACATGCCGCGGAGCAACTAGGCCTGTGAGCCACAATTGCTGAGCCTGCGTGTCTGGAGCCTGTGCTCCGCAACAAGAAAGGCCACGATAGTGAGAGGCCCGCGCACCGCGATGAAGAGCGGCCCCCGCTTGCCACAACTAGAGAAAGCCCTCGCACAGAAACGAAGACCCAACACAGCCAAAAATAAATAAATAAATAAAAATTAAAAAAAAAAAGATGTACAGTTTTGAGGATATAAAGTGTAACATGTTGACTACAGTTGATAACATTGTATTATATAGTAGAAATTTGCTAAGAGAATAGAAAAATGTTCTCACACAGACACAAAAAGGTAAAGACGTGAAGTGATGGATGTGTTATTTACCTGAAGGGGGTGAATCCTTTCACAATATATATGCATATCAAATCATTCCATTGTACACTTTAACAATTTTACAATTTTTTGTCAATTATACACCTAAATGAAACTGGGGAAAAAATCAAAGAAGAAATTTCTGGGTTTTAGCTGTATAGATCATCTTATAACCAACACCATTCAATTGACTTTTCATGTCACTTCTAAGGTTACAACAAGATTCTATATGTTGTGAATTCTTAGAGCTATTTGCAAGACATTTAACTTTGTTCATAAGGTAATATTACTATAGATTAAGGGCCAATTATTTTACTGTACACTTTGTAAAACTAAAACATGGACTTTTTCACATATTTTCCATTTAATCTTTTAGCATCTGTTTTTCATCTGTGAAATGAGTTATTAATATCTCCTCAGGTTATTTTCAAGTGTAAAATGAGATAGCAGATGAGAAATTATTTTCAAATTTAAAGGCCTTAAATGAATATTTAGTGATGCACCCATCCTTTAAAAGCAAAAATTTGAGCTTAAAATAGAAAACTGCTATAAGTCTATTGGCTATGTATTGAAATTGCACCAAATACGTATTTATCTAGAACGTTATATGATAAGATTTGCTTTCATTTTGTTTTTTAAAATGACCAAACACGAAATTAACTATATGTATACCTAAGTAACTCTAGGGCTAACAGAATTTTACTTGAATACCTGAAAATTACATTTCCTAACGCAAGGATTTTTTTAGAAATTCTGACTTGGGAGACTTCTACATATGTATGTTAACATCACAACATGTCAGAAGAAACAAAATTTGAAACAATATTTGAAAGCCTAATTGTGCTTATTTATTAAATAATTTGAAAAAGAATAGATACATGTACATGTATAACTGAATCACTTTGCTGTACACCTGGAACTAATACAATATTGCTAATCAACTATACTCTAATATAAAATAAAAATTAGAAAACAAAGAGACTACCATGCTTAAAAATGAATTATTCCCATAATAAAAGACAAAACCCAACTTTCATTCAAAAAAATAAAAAATACATGATTCATGTATAGAAATGTAATAACCCAAAATAAAAGTAAAAATATTCAGTCAAAGGAAACTATTTAAAATAAATGTATCTATAGATTATTTTCGCTAAGCTGTGTTTTAAGGATGAATCTAATTCTTCACCTTTGGAGAAAGAAGGGGTACCTACTCTATGCACAAATTCAAGAGATACTGTTCCAAAGAAGGAATCTCTGCCTTCAAACAGAAACTGGTGCCAAGCCCTCCTCAGAGGCAACTGAAGAGCAGAGAAAATAGTCACATATGAATAATGTGTCCGTTGCTCAGAGCAGCCATCAGTATTTTCTCTGGTGGGAATTCCCTGCTGCAATTTTTGAGTCAGCATAATTAACTTTTACTTTATTTTTATGAGAATAATAGTTACATCATCTTATCTACAACTACTAGGCATCAACATGGCTGTACCATAGATTCCTGAAACTCAACATTGTCATAACAGTTCTCTCTTGTTGTTGTTGTTGTTTTCATAAACTTGCTCATTTTTCTGTTTTTCCTACTCACCCTATTACCAAATATAGTTAATCATGGAATTATTCCAAACTGTTCCCCATCCGCCACAGTATATTATCCAACTGAATTGATTCCATCCCTGAATTCTCTCTTGGATTTCTTCTCTCCTCTCCTTCCACATTACTACTGTTTTAATTAAGGTCTGTTTACTTCCTGCCACACTTCTAATAACTGTAGCCCCTCTCCCTATCCAGTTTTTTCTACTCCAATCTACTCTTCACAGTTGCCAGTTCTCATTAAAGCAGAGCTGATTTTGGCACTTCCCTGTTGAGAAATCATTTGAAGGTTCTATATACGCATAAAGAAAAGTCTAAGTCTTTAAGGTGGTTTAACTAGATTGTTCTTGACCCACTCCTATACACCTGTTCAGACTCATCCCTTTTCCCTCCACTCCACACCTTGGGGTCGGAAGCCTCGTCTCCCCAGACAGCCCACCATCCTCAGACACCAACATTTACTCAATCCCCTTGCTAATCCTATTTCCTCTGCTGTAATCATCTTCCTTCACTGGTCCTGGTGAATAACTCTTCACCCTTCAACATCATTCTCCCTATGAAGGTTTTCCATATATTTTCCCTTTCCTAATTTGGTTTAAAGTCAATCACTTCATATATCTACACTACCTTAAATTTTTATACTTACTTCTTTGTCAGTACTTGTCCCATTGTAATAATATAATTGTTATGAGCTTTGGCTTTGGAGTCAGAGAGCCCAAGTTTAAGTATCTGTTCTGCCATGGACTTGCTAGGAGACTTGGAGCAAGTTAGCTTCTTAAGCCTCAGTTTCCTAATCTGACAAATGGCATTATAATATCTACTTCATGGCATGATGGTGCTAGTTAAATGAGGTCATTTATGTAAAATGGGAAGTACAGTTCCTGGTGCATAGTAGGCACTCCAAAGATGGAAATTATTACTGTTCCTTATCACAATCAGTAATAGTTAATGCACTGCTCTCCTTTTCTGGACAATAAGCTATTGGAAAGGGAAAAAAATACATTTTCATTATCTTATCTCCAGTCCCTGATTACACATTGCTTGGTATATACAAAGCAAGTTATATTTATCAAATTAAAAAAGAACTTGGAATAAAAATGTCAAAGGAAAGATAAAATCTTACACTCCTTGAATTTATCTTTATCGCATCCTGACTTGTAACATTACAGTACCATTAAGAAACCAATGACAGTCTTGATTCCAAAATACAAGATAAGAGACTACATATGTAAACAACAGTAAAACACATACATTCTTCCTGCTATCTCCTTAAATTCAGATTGATCAACTTTTTAATGCATGAGTTTAGCCAACTGAGACACAGTTGAGGTGAGGTATTTTCATTACAAGTTAAAAGAATTGACTACATTGGAAGATGATGAAGATGAACAGTATGACACTTTGCAGAATCATATTTTTTTAGAAGCACAGTTCTTATGTTATCAATTTTCAAAGCCCAGTTGCAAGATAAATTTTATTTTACTAATGCCCTACATATCATGTCTTTCTTTTCATTTACTTGCATTACTCATGCACCATTTAATAATTTATCTTTGCTCTGAAACTTACACTGTGTCACTTCTAGAAAGATTCATAATTATTATTTTTTTTATAAAACTAGAAAAGGGTTTGAAAAGTTAGAAATGACAATATGATGAGTATTTGAGAAAATATATTTGATGTAAAACATCCAGTTGTGTTAAAGTGCATTCATCACTAAGTGCATAGACAGCAATATCAGTTTTTCATTAACCTAACAAAGCCCAGAGAACTTGGGGAATGCTGAGGAGTAGGGGAGCTGATTTCTAAATTGCCTGGTTTTTCATTCAAGAACAAACATGAAAAAAGAAAACTATATCAAACTGGTGAAACTATCACTGACATTTCAAAATTTAGGGTGGATTATTGAAGCATAGTATATGGCTAAAGTGAAATTTAAAAGCACCAAATTATGCTGAGCTTCAAAGAAAAGTTTTGAGCAGGTAGCAGGGCCAGGTTTATCACATCTATCCCTACAGTTTATACATGAGAAAATTAAGACTCAGGTAAGTTTCTATGTTTAAAATCAGGTTGATTTAGGAGACAAGTAAGACTAGACCATGTATGTTAACATATATATTACTTTCATCATTACTCTTGCTTTTAAGTTCATGCCTTACGTTCACATTCTCACTTTGTGAGAAAAAGTTTCATCCACTTTTGTCC
The DNA here is from genome assembly GCF_009873245.2 of Balaenoptera musculus. Classification (NCBI taxonomy): domain Eukaryota; kingdom Metazoa; phylum Chordata; class Mammalia; order Artiodactyla; family Balaenopteridae; genus Balaenoptera; species Balaenoptera musculus. The sequence goes on from NC_045798.1 coordinate 46,616,519, forward strand.
AAGAAGGTAGAGTATTAGCATCTGTTTGGATGCTGCTGAATTAAATAAATCAAACATTAATTGATAGATTCCCATACTTCCTGTTGATTGCATTTGATTAGGATTATGTAGAGTTAAGTAATGTATATATCAAATAATGGTAGAAGAGACTAATGATCGGTATAGTGGTTCCTATACTCACACTTAAGGTCATTCACAGAGTGGTTTACCAAAGAAGGGTTTGAAGTGTGACCAGCATTCTAGAGTTCTCTTGGGAGCCGAATCCTGCCCAGTCCCACCCAGGGAAAGTCCAGATGAGCACTCACTGCTTTTCCTGGCCACAGTTGCCAATAACATCTCACTGAAATTCTAATTATGGCTTCTTGGCCAAGTGCAGAAGAAGCTCCCTACACATCCCAACAAGACTGTTCTCAATTTGTTACTTTTATTTACACATGAATATCCAAGGTCTATATATGAACGTTTTAATTAGTTTTATGTTGTGCCCAATTATCATGTAAATTGGAATTTCTTGTATATCTCCAGTCTTTCTTTTTGTCAAACAACTCTTCTGTCAAGTTCTTGAACTAATACTGTTTCCTACTGAATACTTACTCCACACATAATTATTCAAAATTAGCAATTACTGACTGAATAAATGAATAAATTCTAAGCTTTTGATATCTCTGAGATATGATTTAAAAGAATGTTATAATAGCAGAAATGTGCAAACATTATTTTGGTAAGAAAAAGAACTTGAATGCCTGGAAAACACATATAGCCATGCTGATTTCAATGAAATCTAAGTAGTATGAGCACCATACACTCCTAGAAGAAAACTTTTAATCTCTTTTCTTTAAACTAGGTTCAAACCCAGCATAATAAAAAATTATCTCCCAACTCTTCATACTCAGTGAAAGCCTGGAAAATAGCCGTAAAGTCAAGTACATAGCTGATAATAATGCCTTACTTTATATACTGCTTTATAATTTGTAGAGTTCTTTCTCAAAGTTATCTCATTTGATCTTCAGAACTGCCTTTCACACTATACAAGTATAGATGTATGATCTTTTATCTCCTCTTTCAAAATTCAAAAATCTCTGAAGACCAAAAGGTTTTTTTTTTAATTTTTCAGAGTTTGTCGCCAAAACTCATTTAAAGGCAAAACTAATCTGAGCTTTCATCAGTATGTTTATAGACCTTGCTTTCCCCACTTAGTATAAATATTCATGAATCACTGCAAATATGTTTCTTTGTGGGATGCTGCTCCAGACCCTAGTTAGTATTAAATAAATATGATAGATGCACTACATGATTTTCCTAAGTTTGAATTTAAACACGATTGGATCCACAGGTTTCACATAATATGTTGTGGGCCATTGTTTATATGGTCAATTTAATGATTAAAAAACTAGTTCCTAGTGGTTAAAGAAGCTCACCCAAGGTCACACTTCCAGGTAACTCTCATTTCAGGTCCAGTGCTTTGATGGCTTTCTTCAAAAACATATTTGCTAGATAAAGAAGATTTTTAGCCAGTGCAATAAACACTTAGAGATTTTAGATCACAGTAGCTCCGTTTCAAATATACTACTTGTCCAGAATGTGAAGGACAACATATAATTTTTATTCTTGTGTAAATTGGCCTATGGTCAAACTATTCACAGGTCCTCTAAGAAAAGATATATAGATATGTCTCTCAATCTATAACTTACTTAAAGTGACAGTCCTTCAAAACTGTAAGTGGATATTTACCCAAAGTGAAAGTCAATTTTTCAATCAATATGGTGCACCATCAAATAAATATTTGACTAATAGTAGACACTCACTGATGTTTTCAAAATAAGCATGTCAACTGAAAAGGAACATTTCTTTACAGATCCAGCTATCCTATTTCTTCTACCCTCAACAAACTTAGAATTCTCTTCAGAGATATGAAAGGTTACATACCAAAATTAATTAAAGAACTTTTTAAGGGGTTGTTATGAAGTAATACGCCAGCTTCTAATGTCTCCTTTACCCACAAGTGGGTAACATACTATTAGTTATAAAAGACGGTGTTGTGGACATGAGCATAAACTTTATCATTTTATGTATCAGTACTTCCCAGGCTTCCACTCTAAATGTTCACAAGACAAACAGATTTTTTTCTCACTTGATAAACAGAATTGGGGCCTGTAGCATGTAGTGTAGGGATAAAGAAAGTCTTCTCTGCCTAAAAATGTTACTTAGAATCATGTAGGTCTTTAGAATCAAAAGACATCTCAGAGGCCATCTAGTTTAAAGAGTCATCTCCTGCACTTCTAGAAAGGAAAATTTCAATGCTTGTGTTGCATTTTTGTCATCTGTATTTATTAGAAAGTCAAAAAAAGCCTTCCTGTAGCTTCCATACATTTTAGCATATTGTCTCTGAAAAATAGAGAATAATTTCAGTCCCTTCCATATAACAGTCCTTTAGATGGTTGAAGCCTGATACTAAGGCCTCCATTTCCCATAACTTTTACATCCCCACAATAATATAAATAGATATTTTACTTGATTTTGTAACTTGCAGATTTTTTTATAGCAATGAAAATAGCAAAGTTGTATTAAAAGGAAGTGATAAATTGCAAGGTTGGATTAAAGACAAATGGTAATTATTATAATGATAATAATTAATGTTTACATGATTCTTACAATTGCCAGGAACTCTTCTAGAACTATTCTAAAATGTGTCCTGTGTAATAAAATTTAATCCTCACTCTCATCTTAGGGGCTATTTACTATTATTATTCCCATTTTATAAAGGAGGAAACTGAAGCACAGAGAGGTTAATTGACTTCCACATGGTCACACAGTAAGTGGCCAAGCTGGAATTTAAACCAGTCATACCATTATGCTTATCCTCTATGCCATATTATAGAATCTCTAAAGGGCTAATGGAGCAAAGCATGCCCCCAAAGTACTAAACAAATTAACAATTGATAACCCAAATAAATGAGGACAAAGAGAAGGAACAAATGAGAAAATCCACATGTTGTCAGATAATATAATTAAACTAGTACAGTAGTGAGGTTAACTTCATGCAAAGTCACCTGAATTTTAAACTTTTAAAACCTCCAACCATCAATTAATAATTTGTTTGGAACAAGTTATTTCTCTGTAGGTGGGATCACATGGTCTCAGAATTGGATTATTAGAGAGAAGAGAAACCTAGAAATAATTAAATTGATCTTTAGTGGCTTCTTCAGTGGCATCCTAATTTAATATATATCATCCTTTTTTTATAAAAATAATGGAATAAAAGCAGTTTTACTATTATTGGTTCACCTTACATAAGACCCAAACATTCATTATATAAATCATTATTGTGTCATTACTATATTCCAGATACTACTGAGCATCAAAATACTGTTAATAGGGGCTTCCCTGGTGGTGCAGTGGTTGAGAATCTACCTGCCAATGCAGGGGACACGGGTTCGAGCCCTGGTCTGGGAAGATCCCACATGCCGCGGAGCAACTAGGCCCGTGAGCCACAACTACTGAGCCTGCGCGTCTGGCGCCTGTGCTCCACAACAAGAGAGGCCACGATAGTGAGAGGCCTGCGCACCGCGGTGAAGAGTGGCCCCCACTTGCTCCAACTAGAGAAAGCCCTCGCACAGAAACGAAGACCCAACACAGCCAAAAATAAAAATAAATAAATAATTAAATAATTTTTAAAAAAATACCATACCAAAAGACACTATCTCTGTCTTTAAATAATTCATAGACTGGTGAGGGAACACAGAAGTAAATCAAAAATTATAATCCACTGTAAGTGCAGGGTAGGTGTAATCACAGGTCTTGTGAAAATAGAGACATTTTAGGTAACCTTGATGGAAAGGAAGGAATTATTGCATGGAGTCTTAAAGAATTTTTCAAGTTAACTATGGGGAAAAATGGAGAAAATAAGCCTTTGAACAGAAGTAAGGCATGTTACAAAGCCTAGAGGTAAGAGAAAGCATCTAGCATTGGGAAAATGGCTAGAAACTTGTTCCCGTTTAGAGACCAGGTAAAGAGAGAATGCTGTTACATTTCCAAACAAGGTGGACTAAAAGGAACCATATTTACCCACTTGCCTTGCACAACCAAAATCAATCAGTCAATCAATCACAACATATATAAAAAAAATTATTTTAAAGACAGTGGACATCAGCCACTGATCAAAGGTGATTCCTGAGAAACAGGAACAGGAAACAAACAATGAGAGCACTATGTCTGCCCCAGCTTACTGACTGCAACTTGTTTCCATGGTACAGGCAGGGGGAACCCAGCAGAACACCTGAGTTGAACTGAAAGTTCAGGGTGACCAAAAATGCTAGCGTTGGCAGGACTGAGTACCTGTGAGGAGAGTGCTGCTCAGAAAGCATACTCTAGATATGTAAAGGGTCCTTCTCGAGTATTCAGCTAGTACTGATCAGCATACAGTTCCAAGGAAACTAGTTCAGGGCTGAGGGCAATCCAGAAGGATTAAAAGAAACAGTGCTGATGCTTACACATGGCAGGGGATAGTGACTGATCCCACTAGCTAGATTGGAAGACCTCATGACTCACTAGGCATTGGCTAGAGTACTCAGAAGAATCTTATCTCAGTAGTAGAAAATAGCCATGCACTAAATCTTGGTCTGCTCCCATAAAACAAATCTTAAAAGTAAGACCTAAAGGATAAAACTGTTCCAAGTACATAGCTGCATCCTACAACAAAATTCAAGAATATCTATAGGAATACAAGAATATCCAGGACCAACAAGTTAAAATTAACAATGTCTGAAATTCAATAAAAAATTTCCAGGTATGGACAGAGACAGGAAAATATGTCCCATAACAAGGAGTAAATCAATCAACCAAAACCAACTCATAACTGTCACAGTTGTTAAAATTAATCTCTTCATGCAGAATGAAATGATTCCACGTGGAATTGTGAATACACAGAAAGAAATGAAGGATATTGAAAATACATAATTATCGCCTATTATTTTAATCTTTTAAAAGGTAATTGCCTGTTAAAGAAAAATAGTATCAATTTTTGTGGGGTTTATTATATATTTAATACACAATATATGATAATAACATAAAGACAGGAATGGGAGAAATGCAAGTATACTATTGGAAAGTTCTTGTACGTGAAGTGCTATAATATCACTTGAAGGTATACTGTGATAACTTAAAGATGTATACTATAAACCCTAATGCAAATACAAACAATAAAGCAAAGATTTATAACTAATAAAATAACAAAGGAAATAAAATAGAATCATAAAAAGGATTTAATCAAAAAGAAGGCAAAAAAAGAGGGAGACAGCAATAAAGAACTGTTGGGGAAAAATAGAAAAGAAATAGCAAGAAGAAAGACTTAAAATCAAACTTATCAATAATTACATTAAATATAAATTGCCTAAAAATTCATTTCAACTATAGAGATTGTAGGACTGGATAACAAAAGCAAGAGTCTATTATATGCTGCTTATGAGAAACACACTTTAAATGTAAAGACAAGCATGGATTAAAATTTAAAAGACAGAAAATATATACCATGCTAATATTAATCTAAAGAAAGTTGGAATAGTTATATTGATATCAGATAAATCAGACTGCAAAACAAAGAATACTGCCAAGGCTGAAGAGGATCATTTTATAACGACAAAGTGGTCAGTTCATTAAAAGGACATAACAATCTTCAAAGTTTATGAACCTAGAAACTGAGATACGAAATGTTCATAACAACTTTATGAAAAAAATATTTTCAAAACTTCTAACCTACAAAGAATTCATTAACAAACTACACTTGACCCTTGAACAACACGGGTTTGAACCGTGTGGGTTCACTTATATATGGAATTTTTCAATAGTAAATAATACAGTACTACACGATCCATGGTTGGTTGAATCCAAGGATGTGGAACTACAGATACGGAGGGCCAACTATAAGTTGGATTTTCCATTATTTTCTAACTGTAGAGGATATTTAGCAAGCTTTTTCTTTTTAATGTATTCTAACTTTTTAGGACTGGAAATCTACTAGTGTAAATTGTTAGAACTCATCTTTTCTTCTTCACATATCTAAATGACAAACTCCTATAACAATGTTATTCTGTCCATAGTGACAAATTAGGCTAATTCAGACTATTACATTTATGTAGCAAAATTAAAAAATAAAGTATAATCAATTTTTCTGTTACATAACTTTTTAATGTAAATAGGTAATATTGCATATCTCATGTACATTTACCCTAATATAACTCTAAGTCATGACATTTAAACAATTGTCATCTTTAAGATAGCACAGTTGAGATGATACATAACTTAAAAACTCTAATCTGAACTATACTTGTATGGGAAATATAGGCAAGATGTTTTTCCAAAATATACTCATTATAGTCCCTATTTTTATTCATACATGATTAACCAGCCATTAATGAAAATTTCTCTATTACTGTAAATATGATTATACCACTCTAATTTATTTTATTATGGGATCTCTCCTTTGCTCTCTTAGGCACTAATATATACTGCCTAAATTATTGCAAATGGATTTCCTACTGTTATGTGCAAAAGCTAATAAAAACATAAGTTTAAAATGACAGAAGACTTAAAAGCATCTACTGGCAACTCATGATTACAAATATATTGTCAACAGGGGAATAATACTTTAAAGCTATAAAAGCCAATAAAATTATAAAAATTTAAAAATATAAATCTTTGGCTTCTACCAGAGAATAAAATTTTTAATTGTCTGTGCCCCTAGTGGCAGTTAAAGGTTTTAATTGAATATTCTTATCATCACAAATCTTAGCAAAAAAATATAAGATGCATAGATTTTTACTTGCTGTTAAATTAAAAATAAAAGAAATAATGACCCATTTTATACAAACATAAAACTAGCAGATGCATTCCATCAGGAAAATACCACCCACCTCTATTTGTCACCAGCAAATACACTGGACCAGTGTCTGTCTCTGGTCCAAGGTGTCCTTTAACTAGAGGTAAGGGTAAAACACAGCATGATCTATGTGAAATTTAGACATAAACTTGATTTAAGCATCCATATGTTGAACTTGACTAAATAAACTTTTGTAAAAACATTAAGCTGAACATGCAACTTATTAAAAAAATAAAATAAGAGGTTGGCAGTCACAGGTCACTTAAATCTCATTTTTATGGGAGAAAAGTTGGAGTTTCCACATATAATATCTACATTCAAGTTCTAAACTTTGCTTTAATTACAATGTATTCTTCTCAATGTTATTTCTTATTTGCAAAAACAGCCACATTCTCTGACTTTGAATGCTATGTTAAATTAGGCAGCACTTGTGGAATCTGGTTGCTATGAAAAGTTCTAAACACCCCTTGTTTTATTGGAAGGAAATTGCATTCATCAGTGAATGAGTCATAAAGATATGTATATCCACCTCAGCTGTGTTATCATGAAGGATAGGGCTGAAAGCTAAAGGCAAAAACCAAACCTCTCCAATAATTCTAAAGCGGACGTCAGTCTTTTTGTACTCAAAATCTCCAGAATTGATTATACCTGCAAAGTGAATTTTCATTAGCAATTTTAATGATTTAAAAATTTTTTTTCATATAAAAGATCATGCAGGGAATAGGTTAATGTTTTTTAATTTCCTTATTTTTTATCATGTTCTTCTCTTTTGCTTTAGAGACTATGAATCCTACTTGGATTTTGAAATCCATTGCAGCTTCCAATATTTCTCCTATTTGAGGCTAAATCAAGGAATTGTTTAAAATTATATCAACTTACAATATTGAATAAAGATAATAAAAATTAAAGTTTAAACCCATCAAAAGTGTTTTGAATTATATAACGATGTTCAAGGTATGAAAATTTACGTACTCTTCCATCTAATTTATTAAACGGCTTTGAAGTAACTGGTACATTAACAAATATTTAACATAACGAATATTTTAAGTTAATCTTCCTTAAAAAGAATTTGAGAAAAAATTAAAACCCCAAAACTTATTTCAAAACATAATGAAACATAATGAGAATGTCCCTTGTCTGTACAACACTTCATTAGTTTAATGCTATCTTTAGATTCCCAACTTCTTGCTATACATTACATGGTATACTGTGCTATATAATATAGTCCAGAAATGGCATGGATTCTAACAAACGTACTCAGGAGCTTTTGTTACATTCTCTGAAGGCTCTGTCTATATATAAGAATTATTTATCAAACATGGTTTATAAAGTCCAAATTACTAGAATGAACTTTACACAGGCAACTCTTACCTTGAAAATGAGACTCATTCCCAAACAACCATTTCCACACCATCTTGGATACCAGATTGCCACCTTCATGTCTTCTAGCCATCACCTCTGCCTTGTGCTATTATCCCTTCCTCTAGACTGCTTCTACAGAGATATTTCCTCTATGTGTCTTGTCTTTACATTCTTCACATTACCAAGGCTGCAGGGAAGGTATTTGGGCCAAGATGTTTTGCCTTTGCATAATGGTATTGTTAATTTATTCATTTCTCCCTCCCTCTACCTCCTTTTCAACATGGGACTACTGGATGAAACTTTCTTCTTTTTAATCTGTCCTTGTTTTCCTCTAATCAAAAACTACTGTCACTGGTTATGTCTTATCCATCTCCTTTTCCTTTGGAGAAATTCTTTTTCCTGGTATCAACTTTTATGCTTGCTTCTTTGACAACATGGCTAATTGAATGGATAGGAAGACAAGAAGATGATTTGTGAACTGGTGCTCTCTACTCTGTCCTCTTTAATACCAAATTTCCATTTCTCCAAGTGTCTTTAACTGGAATGGGTGTTACTTTAAATTTTATAGTAAGAAATGTGTAAAATATTCAGACTTCTTAGCTTCATTTTCCACAGCATCATTTCTCCTTGGCAATTATTATCTTCCTGTTTCTATATCTTTCCTCTTAATTTTTGATATCAGTGGGAAATGTAAGGGATTAGGCTACCATTTACCTCAATCATCTTTCTGAAACTTTTGTATAATTTTTATCTGGAACTAGTCCATCAAGACAAAGACGTGTAAGTTATTCATCTATTTGATACCTTTAATGCCTTTACTAGATAGTAATATTTTGAAGGAAAAAAAGCCAATAATGGATATTGTTCCATTACCATTTATTGTATCTATACACTTTATCAGCTACATTACAGATTAAAACAACATTTCTGGATTTGTCTAGGAATTTAAGCCCATTAATGATAACATTGTTTGAGTTCCTTAGACTGCAAATTGGAAATTGCCCTTTTTATTAGAAAATTTTTAACCAATCATTAATTAAAGGTCTTACTAACTTTCCATTTCAAAGAAAACAGTTTTTTTGTTTTTTTGTTTTTTGTTTTTGTTTTTTTTTTTGCGGTAAGAGAGTATCTTACCCTCACTCGCTGAACGTGATTCTTTTAACACTAAGAAGCTCATGACACTGTGATGATGGATTTTATTCTTTCATTGAAAAGTCTTAAGTCTTAGATTTCTTTCTGTGTACATCTCAGTGCCTAAAAGTTTCTTAGGATCTGACCCTACAGCCTGTATCTATGCTGAATAACTATGTTATGATCTGAAAATAATACCTGAGAACTACTTATCCCAGAAGAGCAAAAACTTACTTTATTACCTTTTTTACAAAAAGGAATAAAAGCACAAAGGTTTTGTGAAATCACTAGACTATCACGACCTGTTTTAAAATTTGTATGATCTGAATGGAATCTATGGTTTAATTCTTCACTAAAGGGAAACAAAACTGAACTTCAGCCACATAACAGGGAGGACTCTTAGGAAAAGTTAAGTTGACTTGCCTCAGAGCTGTAGCACAATCATGAAGACCTAACTTAATTATGCATGAGTAAGGAAGAGCCAGAATTCTCAGAAAAATCACGGGTCAAGGGAGCAGTTAGTTTGCCCTGGCTGGTAGTTTCAGGATCTTGGGAATGATAACTTAACATAGGCATGTTCTTTCCTTTGGATTTTTCTTTAGAGTTTTTATAAATTTGAAAAATGTTCTTCAACAGCCAAAGTACTATTTGCATTTAGAGACAAAGGATCCAAATATAGCTATTACTAGGGAACTATCTTCTTTCTCTTAGCAGTAAAATCTCCTGATGGAAGAGCCCACTGTGTGGGGAATGAGGGGAATGGGGTGGGTATTTTGACAGGCACATACAAAGACTTTGTCTCTACCGCCTGGCCCTGCAGTTGTCTTTGAGGAAGCTGGAAGAAAGCCTTTTCTGTGCTCCAGGAGAAGGACAGATGTTCACAGAAAGTTCAAAAAGGATGGAGGATAGGGGGCCTTTGAGGGAAATTAGAACTATATTTTTTGGGGTCACCTAAATTCTTAGCCTTTTCCTGCTAAGGATTCTTAGTAAAATCTACATTATTCACTAGTGCTTTGCAAAATTGACTTTTTTTTAATGTGATAAAAATGTTGTTTCAATATTGGCATAGAGGAATAATAGAGGCTGCCTCCAGGACAGCCAACCATAGCTGGATTAAATGTAGCATGAAAAGGAGATTGTTAAAAAGCAGCAAAGATAAATCTGGAGTCTCAAACTCTGTTTGTCTGGATTTGGAGGAACGCTGAGAGCTGGAATATTCTCTCAGCTTGGACAATAAGAACATTAAGAGCTTCTCATAACGTCTGTGGCTGACACATTATTGGTGGTCATGGAAACTGCAAAGAGCACTCTTAAGAAAGTGGTAGATGTATCAAGAAGCATCAGGATGATGGTGATCAAGATGGCCTTACAGTTCCTCTCAGCTTGAATGAACTTCAGACAGATTTCCTTCTGACTATAGGCCCCTAACCTCCACTTCCTTAGAGCATTTATTTTAGAAAATTTGTAATTGTAAGTTCTCTCTCTACCCCTTTGGAATGTATGTGAATCTTCTCCTAGACTTTTGCCAACTTTACAAGCCAGGAAATGTCTTTCTCAAGACATTTCTCCCATGCGTATTTTCCTCTGAGTATTTCTTTGATTATGTGATTCCTCACATATGTTTAGCAATGTATCTCTGTCATCCAGCACCATGTCACCCAGGCAGCACTACAGAGTTTCCCAGTATGCCAACATGATGACAGGGTCCCTCTGGTGACCTCTGTGGTTTCAGCCACTTATAATGCTCTGATGGCAGCACATAGTAAAGTGGGGGGAAGTGATACATTTGGTTTTCAGTTTCTCACTATGCTTTATTAATGGGTCTCATGGTAGTGTTTCTTCTGCTCCCATGGTACTGGTCTCGAGCCAACAATTCAATAATACCAAGAAATGTCTATTCATCTCAGAAAATTAGGTTTAATATTCATGGGGCATTCTTCCCTCTTGTGGAATGAGTTTTCCTCAGAGACTCCTCATTCCTTGTGTAGCCAGAACCCTGGCAATGACTCAGGATTCAGGTCCCCTCTATTTTACCAGACATACCCAAGCCCATCTGATTTTCACTTGGTCTCTAGAGGGGCCCTGACACATTAAAACTAAACTAACTAAATGGAATTTTTACCAGCTACCTTTAAATGTAAATATTGGTCACCTCACTTTCTAACTTTTTTTTATTACATTACTTTATGTCTTAATTTACAATACTGAACCTAATAGAGTTCACCATTTAATCAACTTTTCTTTTCTTATTAATCATTTTCTTACATTCTCTATTTAATCTGACTGTTTTAATTACAACATGAAAATACTTTTATATTTTTGAATTCAACCCAGCTAATATTAGAATTTATATATGTGCTGAATAATAATATCGTGTTAGTAAAATAGAGATGGACTCTCTAAAAATGGGAAAATATTGCTAAAACCCTCTTTTAAGATATTTTGCTTTGTTCTTTATGAGGTGCTATATAGGAACTTAAGTATATTTGCTGTTAACAAATAACTTTTAAATATTTAACTATCCTGACTTTTGATAGAAATATTCTTCATGTAACTATGCATGATAAATGGCTACACTTCCAGATTTTTAAATCTGTGCCTGATATTTAGAAAAACATGGGCAAAAATAGAATTTATGGTTTTCAAAAAATAACTTTATTACATCCACACATCTTGAAAAGACGCTTTGCTAACCTCTCTCTCAGAGAGCATACACCTGGCATCTCCAGGGCAGATGTTCTAATTTGCTTGGTGCACCTAAGAATGAGCCCTAATGCTCAAGAGAATATACTCTGTAGAATGTGGAAAGTCCTCCTTTTCTGTATTAGAAAAGTAATGTTGTTAGTTAGCATCCTCCAAAATGTGTTTAGAGGTGAAATCAGTATTTTCCATGATGTTCTAAAGTTTCACGGAGAAAAGTTGTTTTAAGAAACAATTAACATTACATCTCCAAATACAACTTATCACTTTATTTCTCTGCCAGGTAGAATCAAGTTTTAGGATTGATGTTCTAATAAAAGAAAAACCTCTAAAGAATGATATCTTTTGGCAATTCTAAATCAAATATATTTTGTCACCAAGGAGAGGTCATGCTTTCAACTTGTTGTTTTATACCAGATGTCCATTTAGGCCCATTTCCAATTTTAAATAAATCTCAGACACATCAGTTGATACCAATTAATCTGATTCCATGTACAAAGGTTAGCATCCATGTAGTAAAAATTTAAGAAACCCAGCAAATAAAACTGAAGCATAACTACTTAAAATGACATGGATAAAAAGAACTGTGGAAATTAAAGGAAGTAAATCCTGCAATATTATCCTAAATCCTAAATCAGCAAAGCATGAAATCCAACTCTTGGAAGGATTTTTGAAAAGTATTTAACACAACAACATTCCTTGAGCTCCATTCAGTCTTACTTTTGTTCCATGGTTTATACTGTGCCAATCAAATAATTTCACTTAGGCTTTACAGAACTCATGGAAGTAGAGATTATAATTACCTAGCAAGTTAGTACATGGCAAGGCTGGAACACAACTGACTTGGAAGACTGTGTCAAGAAATCAATATTTATGATTAATGTTGATTTCCAAGACATCAACATTAATACTTTCTTGTCAAAAGATTTCTTGTACCAGTACTTTCTTACCAAGTGAGTATTGGTGATCTTTATCCAGAGTTAAATCCATGACTTGAAATCAAAGGACAATCAGTAAGTCAGTGGATAGAGTCTAAGAGTCTGAGCTTTGGAGTCAACCAGACCAACACTGAATCCTAGTCCTGCATTAATTAGCTCCATGGCATTTAGCAAGCTACTGATTCTCCCCATTGTGTGAAATGGGTCAAATGATAATTACCTTAAAGATTTTTTGTAAATAACAGTGTAGTCAAATGGCAGCTACTAAGAGCACTATATAAATTATTTCAGGATACATGAAATAATGGAAAGCAGAGTTCCCCAGAATGATGAACATGTACTTTGAATTGATCTTATGTGATAAGTGAAAAAATCTATTTTGATAGTTATATACTTATTTTATATTAGAACAGCAATAACTACTACCTCAAAACTATGATTTTATGGGCATATTTCCTTAAGTTGAGTGTTCCTTAGCTTGAGGCTAAGACAATTCAGTGAGTTAGTTTAAGGTTAATTAAAAAAAATATTAATATCTTTCAATGGGACCAAAAGATTTATAACCTGGTAAAAATATGGTCAATAAATTTTAAAAATCAATTTGGATGTTCCTCAAAACCCAAATTAATGTATTTGGGGGAAAAAAAGAAGAAAGGGGAGAAATAAATAAAATTATCTTGTAATCATTGTATAGAACATATGATTTGTAGGTTTAGCTAAATTTATTTTATAATATTACATACAAAACCTAATTACATATTATCATATGAGTGACCTATTTTGATTCTACATAAAAATCTCACTATAATTTATAGAGAGATTGGTTCAAGATGGCAGAGCAGAAGGACGTGCTCTCACTCCCTCTTTCGAGAACACTGGAATCACAACTAACTGCTGAACAATCATTGACAGGAAGACACTGGAACTCACCAAAAAAGACACTCCACATCCAAAGACAAAGGAGAAGCCACAATGAGATGCTACGAGGGGCTCAATCACAATAAAATCAAATCCCATAACTGCTGGGTGGGTGACTCACAAACTAGAGAACACTTATACCACAGAAGGCCACCCACTGGAGTGAAGGTTCTGAGCCTCACGTCAGGCTTCCAAACCTGGGGGTCTGGCAATGGGAGGAGGAATTCCTAGAGAATCAGACTTTGAAGGCTAGCAGGATTTGATTGCAAGACTTCAACAGGACTTGGGGAAACAGAGACTCCACTCTTGGAGGGCACACACAAAGTAGTGTGTGCCTAGGGACCCAGGGGAAGGAGCAGTGACCCCATAGGGGACTGAACCAGACCTACCTGCTAGTGTTGGCTGGTCTCCTGCAGAGGCAGTGGATGGCTGTGCCTCACCATGAGGACAAGGACACTGGCAGCAGAAGTTCTGGGAACTACTCCTTGGCATGAGCCCTCACAGAGTCTGCCATTAGCCCCACCAAAGAGCCCAAGTAGGCTCCAGTGTTGGGTTGCCTCAGGCCAAACAAACAACAGGGAGGGAACCCAGCCCCACCCATCAGCAAACAAGCAGATTAAAATTTTACTGAGCTCTGCCCAACAGAGCAACAGCCAGCTCTACCCACCACCAGTCCCTCCCATCAGGAAATGTCCACAAGCCTCTTAAATAGCTTCATCCATCAGAAGGCAGACAGCAGAAGCAAGAAGAACTACAGTCTTGCAGCCTGTGGAACAAAAACCACATTCACAGAAAGATAGACAAGATGAAAAGGTAGAGGGCTATGTACCAGATGAAGGAACAAGACAAAACCCTAGAAAAACAACTAAATGAAGTGGAGATAGGCAACCTTCCAGAAAAAGAATTCAGAATAATGATAGTGAAGATGATTCAGGACCCCGGAGAAAGAATGGAGGGAAAGATCGAGAAGATGCAAGAAATGTTCAACAAAGATCTAGAAGAATTAAAGAACAAACAAACAGAGATGAACAATACAATAACTGAAATGAAAACTACACTAGAAGGAATCAATAGCAGAATAACTGAGGCAGAAGAACGGATAAGTGATCTGCAAGACAGAATGGTGGAATTCACTGCTGTGAAAACAATAAAGGAAAAAGAATGAAAAGAAATAAAGACAGCCTAAGAGACCTCTGGGACAACATTAAATGCAACAACATTCACATTATAGGGGTCCCAGAAGGAGAAGAGAGAGAGAAAGGACCCGAGAAAATATTTGAAGAGATTATACTTGAAAGCTTCCTTAACATGGGAAAGGAAATAGCCATCCAAGTCCTGGAAGCACAGAGAGTCCCATACAGGATAAACCCAAGGAGAAACACACTGAGACACATAGTAATCAAATTGGCAAAAATTAAAGACAGAGAAAAATTATTGAAAGCAGCAAGGGACAAATGACAAATAACATACAAGGGAACTCCCATAAGGTTAACAGCTGATTTCTCAGCAGAAACTCTACAAGCCAGAAGGCAGTGGCATGATATACTTAAAGTGATGAAAGGGAAGACCCTACAACCAAGATTACTCTACCCAGCAAGGATCTCATTCAGATTCGATGGAGAAAGCAAAAGCTTTACAGACAAGCAAAAGCTAAGAGAATTCAGCACCACCAAACTAGCTCTACAACAAATGCTAAAGGAACTTCTCTAAGTGGGAAACACAAGACAAGCAAAGGACCTACAAAAACAAACACAAAAAAATTAAGAAAATTGTAATAGGAACATACATATCGATAATTACCTTAACGTGAATGGATTAAATGCTCCAACCAAAAGACACAGGCTTGCTGAATGGATACAAAAACAAGACCCATCTATATGCTGTCTAAAAGAGACCCACTTCAGACCTAGGGAAACATACAGACTGAAAGTGAGGGGATGGAAAAAGATATTCCATGCAAATGGAAATAAAAAGAAATCTAGAGTAGCAATACTCATAAGAGACAAAATAGACTTTAAAATAAAGAAGGTTACAATGGACAAGGAAAGACACTACAAAATGATCAAGGGATCAATCCAAGAAGAAGACATAACAATTATCAATATCTATGCACCCAACATAGGAGCACCTCAATACATAAGGCAATGCTAGCAGCTATAAAAGAGGAAATCGACAGTAACACAATAATAGTGGGGGACTTTAAGACCTCACTTACATAAATGGACAGATCATCCAAACAGAAAATTAATAAGGAAACACAAGCTTTAAATGACACAATAGAACAGATAGATTTAATTGATATTTATAGGACATTCCATCCCAAAACAGCAGATTGCACTTTCTTCTCAAGTGCGCACGGAACATTCTCCAGGATAGATCACATCTTGGGTCACAAATCAAGCCTCAGTAAATTTAAGAAAATTGAAATCAGTTCAAGCATCTTTTCTGACCACAACGCTATGAGATTAGAAATGAATTACAGGGAAAAAACATTAAAAGCACAAACACATGGAGGCTAAACAATACGTTACTAAATAACCAAGAGATCAATCACTGAAGAAATTAAAGAGGAAATCAAAAAATACGTAGAGACAAATGACAATGAAAACACGACAATCCAAAGCCTATGGGATGCAGCAAAAGCAATTGTAAGAGGGAATTTTATAGCTATACATGCGTACCTCAAGAAACAAGAAAAATCTCAAATAAACAATCTAACGTTACACCTAAAGGAACTAGAGAAAGAAGAACAAACAAAACCCAAAGTTAGCAGAAGGAAAGAAATCATAAAGATCAGAGCAGAAAGAAATGAAATAGAAACAAAGAAAACAATAGCAAAGATCAATAACACCAGAAGCTGGTTCTTTGAGAAGATAAACAAAAGTGATAAACCATTAACCACTCATCAAGAAAAAGAGGGAGAGGACTCAAATCAATAAAATTAGAAATGTAAAAGGAGAAGTTACAACAGACACCACAGAAATACAAAGCATCCTAAGAGATTACTACAAGGAACT
Source organism: Balaenoptera musculus (assembly GCF_009873245.2). Taxonomy (NCBI): domain Eukaryota; kingdom Metazoa; phylum Chordata; class Mammalia; order Artiodactyla; family Balaenopteridae; genus Balaenoptera; species Balaenoptera musculus. The sequence continues at coordinate 46,633,459 of NC_045798.1, forward strand.
CTATGCCAATAAAACGGACACCCTGGAAGAAATGGACAAATTCTTAGAAAGGTATAACCTTCCAAGACTGAACCAGGAAGAAATAGAAAATATGAGCAGACCAATCCCAAGCACTGAATTTGAAACTGTGATTAAAAATCTTCCAACAAACAAAAGTCCAGGACCAGATGGCTTCACATGTGAATTCTATCAAACATTTAGAGAAGAGCTAACACTCATCCTTCTCAAACTCTTCCAAAAAAGTGCAGAGGAAGGAACACTCCCAAACTCATTCTATGAGGCCACCATCACCCTGATACCAAAACCAGACAAAGATACTACAAAAAAGGAAAATTACAGACCAATATCACTGATGAATATAGATGCAAAAATCCTCAACAAAATACTAGTAAACAGAATACAACACCACATTGAAAGGATCATAAACCATGATCAAGTGGGATTTATCCCAGAGATGCAAGGATTCTTCAATATATGCAAATCAATCAATGTGATACACCCTATTAACAAATTGAAGACAAAAAACCATATGATCATCTCAGTAGATGCAGAAAAAGCTTTTGACAAATTCAACACCCATTTTGATAAAAACTCTCCAGAAAGTGGGCATAGAGGGAACCTACTACAACATAATAAAGGTCATATACGACAAACCCACAGCAAACATCATTCTCAGTGGTGAAAAACTGAAATCATTTCCTCTAAGATCAGGAAGAAGACAAGGATGTCCACTCTCACCACTCTTATTCAACATATTTTTGGAAGTCCTAGCCATGGCAATCAGAGAAGAAAAAAATAAAAAGAATCCAAATTGGAAAAGAAGAAGTAAAACTGTCACTGTTTGCAGATGACATGATACTATACATAGAGAATCCTAAAAATGCCACCAGAAAACTACCAGAGCTAATCAATGAATTTGGTAACATTGCAGGATACAAAATTAATGCACAGAAATCTCTTGCATTCCTATACACTAATGATAAAAAATCTGAAAGAGAAATTAAGGAAACACTCCCATTTACCATTGCAAGAAAAAGAATAAAATACCTAGGAATAAACGTACCTAGGGAGACAAAAGACCTGTATGCAGAAAGCTATAAGACACTGCTGAAAGAAATTAAAGATGATACCAACAGATGGAGAGATATATCATGTTCTTGGATTGGAAGAATCAATATTGTGAAAATGACCCTACTACCCAAAGCAATCTACAGATTCAATGCAATCCCTATCAAACTACCACTGGCATTTTTCACAGAACTAGAACAAAAAATTTCACAATTTGTATGGAGACACAAAAGACCCCGAATAGCCAAAGCAATCTTGAGAAAGAAAAACGGAGCGGGAGGAATCAGGCTCCCTGACTTCGACTATACTACAAAGCTACAGTAATCAAGACAGTATGGTACTGGCACAAAAACAGAAATATAGATCAATGGAACAGGATAGAAAGCGCAGGGATAAACGCACGTACATATGGTCACCTTATCTTTGATAAAGGAGGCAAGAATATACAGTGGAGAAAAGACAGCCTCTTCAATATGTGGTGCTGGGAAAACTGGACAGCTACATGGAAAAGTATGAAATTAGAATACTTCCTAGCACCATACACAAAAATAAACTCAAAATGGATTAAAGACCTAAATGTAAGGCCAGACACTCTCAAACTCTTAGAGGAAAACATAGGCAGAACACTCTATGACATAAATCACAGCAAGATCCTTTTTGACCCACCTCCTAGAGAAATGGAAATAAAAACAAAAATAAACAAATGGGACCTAATGAAACTTAAAAGCTTTTGCACAGCAAAGGAAACTGAACAAGACGAAAAGACAACCCTAAGAATGGGAGAAAATATTTGCAAATGAAGCAACTGACAAAGGATTAATCCCCAAAATTTACAAGCAGGTTATGCAGCTCAGTATCAAAAAAACAAACCACCCAATCCAAAAATGTGCGGAAGACCTAAATAGACATTTCTCCAAAGAAGATATACAGATTGCCAACAAACACATGAAAGAATGCTCAACATCATTAATCATTAAAGAAATACAAATCAAAACTACAATGAGATATCATCTCACACCGGTCAGAATGGCTATCATCAAAAAATCTACAAACAATAAATGCTGGAGAGGGTGTGGAGAAAAGGGAACCCTTTTGCACTGTTGGTGGGAATGTAAATTGATACAGCCACTATGGAGAACAGTATGGAGGTTCCTTAAAAAGCGAAAAAAGAACTACCATACGACCCAGCAATCCCACTACTGGGCATATACCCTGAGAAAACCATAATTCAAAAAGTGTCATGTACCACAATGTTCATTGCAGCTCTATTTACCATAGCCAGGACATGGAAGCAACCTAAGTGTCCATCAACAGATGAATGGATAAAGAAGATGTGGCACATATATACAATGGAATATTACTCAGCCATAAAAAATGAAATTGAGTTATTTGTAGTGAGGTGGATGGACCTAGAATCTGTCATACACAGTGAAGTAAGTCAGAAAGAGAAAAACAAATACTGTATGCTAACACATATATATGGATCTAAGGGGGAAAAAAATGGTCATGAAGAACCTAGGGGCAAGACGGGAATAAAGACACAGACCTACTAGAGAATGGACTTGAGGATATGGGGAGGGGGAAGGGTAAGCTGTGATAAAGTGAGAGAGTGGCATGGACACGTATACACTTCCAAACGTAAAATAGATAGCCAGTGGGAAGCAGCCGCATAGCACAGGGAGATGAGCTCAGTGCTTTGTGACCACCTAGAGGGGTAGGATAGGGAGGGTGGGAGGGAGGGAGACATAAGAGGGAAGAGATATGGGAACATATGTATATGTATAACTGATTCACTTTGTTATAAAGCAGAAATTAACACACCATTGTAAAGCAATTATACTCCAATAAAGATGCTAAAAAATAAAAAATAAAAAATATATTACTGTGTTTTTGAGCTATTCATACAATTTTGTACTTATATCCATTCTAATCTCTTTTCTTATTGGATTAGATCATGCTAGTAAATTTTCTGATAAATATTTTTATACAGATAATGCATTTTTGATCAATAAGATCAAACTGAATAATTTAAGTCCATGGGCATAGACTTTTGATATATATATATTTGTAAAATATAACAGTTTACTTATATGTAGCACTTCTTTCTCAGTATGTAGTTTCACATAGCCTACATGCTTAAGAATGTGGGTTTTCAGTATTAGAATTTCAGTTGTGTTAACTCAGGGAACACCAGCTACTTCTGCACCTTCTCATCAATATTGCAGCCATCATTCTTTCAGAGCTCCTAATCAAACCATCTTCTAATCAGTTTTATTTAAAGAGCAGAGCATATTTCATATTTAACCCTCTAAAAAAAGCATGCTTCTTTTCTTCTGAAGGACTCAGAACAATGATCTTTTAATTCTGTGTCACTCTGAAATGACAGTGTAACTTTGATTTTTAGATTTCTTCTCATCAGAATTAATAGAACAAATTTCAAAAAAAAAATTTACTATAAACTCATCTTTATTTTCCAGTGTCTTGAAAAACAGAGACCCAAACAACAGTCCAAAATTTAAACTTAGAAAAATATGTAGGGCGCAACAACTTTGTGAATCTAAATTCTAATTTGGTAGAATTAATTAGTGAAAAAAGATTCCATTTGGGAGCATTTCGGAGAATCAACAGATATATTTAAGTGCCACACTACTACCATCACTTCAAGTAAGGAAAAGTAATTTTCGATAAAGAGCTATCTGTCAGAGAAGATAACACAACTGATGAGTTATTTTCTTAACTGCCATTATTTCTGCTGTTAAGATTTTTTTGCCAAGGAACCAATTTTAGGAAAACTCACACTCTGAGCAAATCAAGCTATTTCTTCCGCTCACTGACTTCAGATTACCTTAAGGTCCTGGATATATAATCTATTTCCTCAATTTTTTCACAAAAATAATTTGAATTTTTGCAATAATTCCAACACACATGGTGACAAAAGATGGGCACAAACTGAGAGACTAGCCAATAAACTACTTCGGAGAATTATGTTGGACAAGAAAGCAGTAGCTAATTATTCTGTCAGAAATTGTCAATGCAATGAATTGAAAGATTGGTTTCAATGACTTTTTTCTTTTAAAAAAATCCCCAAATCAATAAGATAATTAATTATGGGTATGTGGAGATTAATTTGGGAAAGGCATTTTTTGCTTAACGAAAGTAAAAAGATTGATCTCAGTCTTCCAGAATTCACGAACTACACGTAGAAAAAGACTGTATACAACACATTGCACGTTGAAATCTAAATAGATGAGATCAAGGGGAGCTTCAATCATTTAAGACACCTTCATGATTTCTTCATGGAGGAAGTAAGACCTCATCTGGATGAAGAAGGAGCAAGAAAAAGCATCATAAATATCAGAGGACATAGCAATTTTGACAAAAATGTGAAAGCATAAGTAAATATGCTCAGATCACAGGGTTTCTGTAGGACAGTGAGGCTGTTTTAAGGGTGGGGTTGTAATTCTGCATTAACTGCTAAGAAATTTAGCATAGGGTTGGGAAACTTTTGAATTTTTTTTATTTTTTAGCTATGGAATGAATTTAGAAGGCAAGATTTGTTATGGGTCACCAAAGTGATACTTCTATAATAATAATGTATGATTAAAACTTATTTTTTCTACTCCTCAATACTCTAGGAGTGTGTAGTGACTGTGCACTGTGCCCATTTGTAAGACTATCATTTTATGACGTAACGGCTGAGTGGGCTGCATCAAAATCTACCTTTTGTCAATCCCAATCTCCCAATTTATCCCTCTCCTGTGTCCCCCTGGTAACCATAAGATTGTTTTCTACATCTATAACTCTATTTCTTATTTTTGGAAATAAGTTCATTTGTACCATTTTTTTAGATTCCACATATAAGCAATATCACACAGTATTTGTCCTTCGCTGTCTGACTTACTTCACTCAGTATGACAATCTCTAGTTCCATCCATGTTGCTGCAAATGACATCATTTCATTCTTTTTTATGGCTGACTAATATTCCATTTTATATATGTACCACATCTTCTTTATCCATTCATACTACTACATATAAAATAGATAATTAATAAGGGCCTACTTTATAGCACAGGGAACTCTACTCAATACTCTGTAATGACCTACATGGGAAAAGAGTATAAAAAAGAATGGATATATGTATATGTATAACTGATTCACTGTGCTGTATAGCAGAAAGTAACACAATATTGTAAATCAACTCTACTCCAATAAAAATTTTTTTTTAAATCTAGCTTTTGGGATGTCAATCTCATTATGAGAGAAAGACTATTTGGGGCTTGAGCAACAAGCTGAGAACACTGGTGTCCTGAGGAAGTGCATGTCACCTCTGCTTGGGAATTCAGTCAGAGCCACCAAGTCTCTGAGCTACAGTGCAAAACCCTAAATCCACAATACATTGTCTAATCCAGTTTTCAGAAAGTAAATATTCCAGAATAAAAACTTTGATCGAAATATAATTTTTTGGAAATTGAGGCGAAATGAGTTGAAAAATCTAGAGATATTGGAAAAAGAAAAAAAAAACAGTTCCAAAACACAAACAAAATGTTAAGGATTTGGGGAGGTTTGACAGCACATAAGCAAAAGCAGATAGTTGAAACAAATTTTGCTCAATATAACCTTGGTAAACTAAAGGATAAATAAGTCATGTTAAGTTAGAAAATTTCACAGATAGGAAAACCCTTCTTTCCAGAACAGTATTTCCACACTGCTCTGATACCTTAAACTGGTGAATAAATATTCCTGCTCTTGTATCCCTAGAGTAGAATGAAACCAGAAGAAATCTCTAAACGGTAACGCCTTCCTCTCAATAATAACAACGTGAAAACTATGCATTTACAATTTCACCATTTTCTGCTCATCAACACAGTTGGAACTTTAGATTAGTTCGTGCAGAGAGCCTCACTGCCCTCAAGTCTTGGCACAAGAATCTGGACTTATCTGTGTGTCACAGAAAGGTTTTCTTGACAGACTGCTACTCTAGGGGAATCCAATATCCCAAATGTAAGGCCCTGGATTCAACCACCTGGTCTCAGTTTCAAAACCTTGAAGTTAATATCTGTAAAAAAATTCAGAGTTTTGGATAATAAATTGTACAGGCTAAACTGTCCAAGCTTCAGAAAGGAAGTAAAGAAAGGGAAAAAACATTCATTCATTGAACAGTTACTGAGGTCAATTAGCATAGAAATAGTGTTCACATATAAACCTCACATGAATCTCATCTTGTAAAATTTCCACTTTGTTCGGTTTTTAATATTTGCTATTATAGTCCTGATTACATGCCAGAAATTTCCATTTAAGTTGAAACGGAATTTTATGATTATGTCTTCTGCCCGGGACCAATTTGGAAAGTAGGAAGTAATAAATTCTTAGAGGCAAATTTTTCATGGAACCAAACAGGGGAGGAGCATTCTGGCCACTAAGTGGTAGCACCGAAATTCACCTTTCAACATGCATGGGCTTCCTCAGAGGACAGTACACGACCCCCCAGGCAATCTCGAGACCGAGAAATGGAACTGACCATCCCTTCAGTTACTTTGCTGCGCATCTCTGAGGTATTCAGAGACATTGCATATCTGACAGTTATGAAGCTGGAGACTTGGGGACCACAATTGCTACCGCAGAGCATGGAGACTGCAGGAGAGGCGTGGTGGAGGAAACTCCTCTCCCATCTGTCTCCTGGCACATTTTTAGTTTGATATTTAAAGAGCAGAAAAGCATTACTTCAAATTTAGACCATTACTTCATGTTGATCATTCTTGAATTTATATCACTTTGGTCCTATCAAACTCAGTTAAATATTCAAAAATAAAATCTTTAAGTCTCCAGTAAGGTACGACTAGTCAAGAATTTCTAGTTAAGGAAGAGCAATGTATTGTTTGTCTCTGGTCCATCTGTAAGCAGAATTCAGTTTAAATGGTGTTTGTTTTAATAATTTTTTAAACTTTCTGAATATATTTTAAAGATAATTAAAATATGATGCATGCAACTGATTATATAGTTAATGTTGATGTGGATAGAACAAGATCATTAGAAATATTTCAAATGATAGAAACATCCTGAAATAAGAAGATATATTTGACAAGTCTATTTGTAGATCTAAATAAACAATAATAGACATTTAAAGTACAAAATAAGCATTCTATTTGTGTCTGCATCTGCAACAGAGAACAAAACTGGAGGCAATGCATGTCATAGTGCTTAGCATTGTGGGGCCTTCATAAGGTGGTGTAACTTTCCTTAGGACTCATGCTACATACAATTCCAGGCCAGAGAGGCCCTTTTGGCCATAACAACACAAATTTCTCTCATGCAAAATAATACTCACCCCCACCCCATCCAAAAACCCTCAAACGTCTTATCTAATCATAGTATCAGGCTCAAAGACTGGGACCTGGTGTTATATATCAAGTCTAGATATGGATCCTCTTGATCTAGAGACCTATGAATGTAAATAGATTGAGAAAGAGAAAGAGAGCGATAAACAAACAAGTCAATTTTTTTACCTCATATATACATCACACAATCTGTGGAATAGAGACGAGAACTCCTATAAACAATCACATTTGAAAAGGAAAAGCACACAGAAATCACCATTCCATGGTTACTCAGAATCCTACTATGCAAGTCTGTCCAGTCCCCCCTATCTGGAGGTAAGGAATGGTCCTTGATTAGGTCCAAGTCCTGGGTGTGGCTCTCATTCTATACCTCCCCATGGCTTTAATCTCACTGCTATGGGGGATTATTCTTTTTTCATAACCATTATCCAATTCTAAAAAGGTTGTTAAAGAAGATACGCTCTGTGGCAGCTAAGTAGCTTTCTTAGTCTAATTTCTGCCTGCAAAACTGGGGACCAAGAGTTATTTTAGATTTTAAACAGCTTCAGTCCCTTTTAGCCTTGGCTGGAGGTGCTTTAGCCCTGTTCCCCAACATCCCTGAGGGTTTTATGTACTTGATTTCAGTCAACTACATTTACAAAAGTAACAAATTTGTGAGTTTTATTATGTATTCTATTACCGTAAACTATATTTACAAAAGCCACAGACCTTTGGGTGCTTTGAGTACTATTGGCGCATCAGGAATCTGTGAGACCACGCTTTCTAGAGGCCTTTAATCCCTGTGAGGATGCTCTAGGTGCCACCTTAATTCTTTCAAACATCTTAGGAAAGCATAGGAGGGTTATTCCTTAATTTGGTCTATACCCCTAAGCTACATCTTAAAGACCCTTGATTTTATCTTTGCCCCAAAGCTGTATCTTAATTTGATAATATTTGACTGTCTGGCAGGGTTAAAGAGGCAGAAGAATTTTAGAGTTTTACAAACCAGCACATTTGGGGAGCTCTCTATTTTCTCTTCATTCTCTTTACTAACTAGATAGTTCTTTTCTGAGATCATCTCTCTTTTGTTACCTTATTAAATACATCTAATGAAGCTAGATCACTCATTCTACACTCTGCTTGGAATCCAACTTGCCCAAATCCACAAATTAATTAAATCTGATGTCAGCCTTCCAGATGATCACAAGTGACAGTTTTTACAAACATTTCATGACGATATCTTATGGGCTACCATTTTCTAAGCCTCTTATATTAGCTTCCTTGTCACTTGCCATCCAAGCCTGGAATCAGTGCCCCATATTTTAATTTCTTGTTTTATCAGCACTCCACTTCAAGTACCAATTTTGGCATCAGATAACTTTTGCTGCAATAACCACAAAAATCAATAACATACCAAAACAAGAATTTATTTCTCACACATCTTACACATTGACTGAGGTACCTCTGCTTTTGTTGGCTGGACTCACTCCCACATCAGTGGGCCTATTGAGTTTAGTTGGGCTTACCTGAGTAGTTCTACTTCAAACATAAGGCTGTGGATTGGCCAAGGAGCTCTGCTGCATGATTCACACAACCTCCTTGGACCTGCAAGCCAGCCAGGGCACAGTACTCTTATGGCAACAGCAAAGGTGCAAAAGAACATGTCAGGCACACAAGCACATTTCAGTCCCTTGCTTTTAACATTGGCCAAAGCAAGTCATCCCATTATCCAAGCCCAGAATCTAAGTGTGGCGAAGAACACTCTGTATTTTTAGGGAGGGATTGCAAAATTATGTGAAAAAGGTATCAGTTGAGGAAGGAATGGGATCTACTTTACTACCAAAACACTTTTGTAGAAAAGATAATGAGTTTGTTACATTTTATACTCAAAAATGTATGTAAACATTTGGGTATATCCAGGAGGCAACTGAAGTCAAAGACTTGGTGATATCAAAGCTAGGGAAATAGATTTGGGCAACACTGCTATATAGATGTGTAAAAACTTTGCAGTGCATACAATATGACAAGGATAAAAGGGATGGTATTTTGGAATAAATGCAAATGCGTGATGATAGATTGCAGAAAAGAAGATAGAAGAGGAGGCTAAGAAGGAGCATCCACGTATAAAGTAAAGTACATGTCAGCAGTGTGGTAGATACCAGAAGAAAAAGAGAATTTGAGGGAGGAAGAAGTCATAAAATGTACAAAAAGGTAAATAGGGCTAAGACCCAGAAACAGATAATTACATTTGGTAATTAAGAGGTATTATTCCCAAGCTACACATATATATGAAGTAATCACATAATCTGTACATGGTTTAATGATATCTAAATACAAATTATGGATCACAGCATCTGACTTTAGGGCTGCCTACCCTAAGTCCAATTTAATAAACATTAGACCTTGCCCTTCATATTTCTAGGGGCAAATCAAATATTAAGATTCTTTGATATTTATATCTAATATACTCTTCTAATTAGATGCATGTGGAAGGAGAGTAATTCAAATCACAAAAGTTGAAAAAAACAATTAGTCTGACAATGCCTCTTCAGTCTATCTCATTTACAATATGGGTAATAAAAAATATAATTAGAATAAAGCACATCAGGAGGAACAAATTCCCCAAGGCTACCCTACAAGTTTTGACTCTGTGCTCCAGAGGGAACTTATTTAAATGAGCAAAAAGGAAATGCAATTCACTGGTAATAACAAAATCATAAGTAATATCAGTAAAGTTGTTTGCTCCCCACAATAATAATCAGTTGGAATATTATACAAAGAGAAATAACAATGTTAGATTCTAACCCACCAGGAATAATTTTCTATCAAAATTTGTTCAGCTAAATTAAACAAAGAGAATGCTATACATGGACTATGCCTAGCAAAGGTTCGTGTACCTTCTTTATACACATGGCAAGAAACATAAAGTAATTTTGGCCACAAATGTTGATTTTCATGTATGCAAGCATTAGGAGTTAAATTGTGTGCCTTCAAAAAATATATGTTGAAGTCCTACTGCCCAGAATGTAACCTTAGTTGGACATAATAGTTAAGATGAAGTCCACCTGGAGTAGAGTGGGCCTCCAATACAATATGCCAGTTTTCACAAGGTCGCGTCCCTTCCCAGGGTGTTCTACCTCCAATGACTCATCAGTGCATGCACAGAATGTCCTGATCGACTTGGCCTGTAACTCCAAAAGGTCATTCGAGCTCAGAGCTCACCATAACGTTGGCTGAGGCCATGATTGGAGTCGCATCCTCCACCGATCCTTCTGGTCACTTCTGCATCATCTCCTCCCTTTCACAGGTATTGATCCCAAGGGCTGTCCTTAAGAGCACCTTGCTCAACCAACTCCATCTCACAGTTGGCTTCCCAAAAAATAAATCTGCAACGCCCACCTAAGCCAGCTTTATTTCAAAGAAGACATCACCATAAATGCTTGTCAAGGCAGGCCTTTCTTCTCCCTTTAGCAAATTAATCACACTCATGCAATCCTTTATTCATTCACGTACTTGTTTTCGAAGATGAGTAAACCATGCTTTCTTCCCTGCAGGCTTCCTTCCCTATAAACTAGGAGAGGAAAACAAACATGTAAAATAAATGTGAATAAAACAAGATAGTTGCTCTTCCAGAGGTAGGTGTGAGGTCCAGACAAGCACACATGAGAAGCTAGAAATCGCTATTGCTGTGCTGATTCACAGGCCATTTTGCCAGCTTTCCTTTTCTTCTCTCCTTATGCAAATCCTACACATCTGATAATGACAAACTTGACGTTCATCTCCTCTGGGGAACTTCTCCTGGCAAGTCGTCTCACTTTATTTATTTAGATTTTCACTGCAAATTATGAAAATCTTTCTGGTTAAAATATCATTACCTTTACTTTCAATTCAAAATATGTGTCTGCAATAGGCAAAGTGTAAAGTGCAGAGTTTCACAGAATTGATTGGAAAAATATGTATAAGTTAACTATTTTCCTGAATTCCAAAGTTGTCAATCTGTAGAACTTTCTGGAATGTATAGAAATGTCAATAAGAGGTTTCAAGATAAAACAAGGCAGGCTCCCTTAAGACAGTGTTCATTACTTTCCAAAGGAAAAATAATATTGATTTCTACCATTCTGCTAAAATATTCTCTGTTTCTTTCCATATCGCCAGATAAAGGCCGGGAAGTTAAAGGAAATTGGGGAAATAACAAAAGTTGTTTCACCTGACCTACAAATTTTTCATTGATCACTTCATTACCAAATTATTCTACATACATCAAAATGACACCATATCATCTTACTCAGAATCAGTGGAACAAATTAGGAGCTCAGTAAACATGTAAAATGAAATACTTAATGAATAAATTAATAGAAAATCACCTGCAGTTTATTTCCCATTAAAAAAATCTCAAAATTATACTCTTTGAAAAGCATTTTTGCATGTATATACTATGAGCATGATGCATTATAAGGCTTTGCCTCTTAATTTTTAGGGTTAAGTGAGTAAAAAATAGGGTTGCTAAAATAAAGCCAGGTAGGCAAGTAAAAAACTGTATCCCATAGATCTGTGGAATTGCTACCATACTCCAGCAGAAGCAGCAACATATACGGAAGTTCTACTTTGCACCTTTTTCCTTGGGTAACTGCATTTCAGAAATTATATATTTAAAGTTATTCTGCGCTATTATATTTATAGAATATTTCAGTGATAGTTCTGCCCAAAGTCATGTCTAAATAACCATTTCTCTATAAAGTTGCTCTAAAATTAATACTGTACTCAACAGTTGTTCCTATGTGCTCTGGCAGCATTTCCGCACCTTGAAGAGAGGATATTTAAGAACATTATAGATATTCTGTTTCTGATGAGCACACTAATCAATTACCCTTCCCAAGACAGTTAAATATAACCTCAAAGAAGTAAAAATTCTTGGCTTTTTTCATTATTATGTGTGGGTAGCATTAATAGCTTTGAAATAACAAACTGCAGTGAGCTGACGACTCCACCACCATTAGACTACCATAAACTATAAGAAAGGGCAACCAAGCCTTAACCCCTTGTGTGTTTCTACTGCAATGAGATTTTTACTGATTGTCTAAGACCTTCAACGAAGCATCAGTGTTAGAATACTTAGTTTGAGCTCTGTAGGATTCTGGAGTAAATGGAGAATTTAGGGCTGAAGCAGCACAGCAGGATCTGGGATAAAGCAATTGATGGGGGGGGTGATAGATTTGAATCTAATTCTAACATCTGAATTCAAATGTGATCCTATGCTAATCTCTCTAGCAGTTTACTGCCTACAGTTAAATTAACCTAGAAAATAAGTCATTAAATGCAGCCAAAGAAAGGTACGTTTATGTAGAATCTGGACAAGTTGGCAGTGACTCAACTCAAAGTAACCTTTTTCATACACTCTGCGTTTATCTTTTTTAGTACATTTGTATACACAGGAACAAACATTATTGCTAAAATCATCTTCGGATGGCAGGATTGTAAATTGGGTGAAAATATTTAATTACTGGTGCTCAATTCCAGGGAACATGAAAACAATATGATTGAAGGGAATGGGAAAAACATGAGTTAAAGGAAATATTCTTTCTAAAAAGCATTTGATCCTTTTCTCCCCTATTTTTTTCAGGTTCAGAGGTTGGAACACTATGTCTCATTCTTTGACTGACCTTTCTTTCCCACTTAGTGACTAAGCAAGCAAAATCTGCAGGGCATGTTTTACAGAATTAGTATAAGAAATGTGAGAAATAGCAGGCAAAATCTATAAGGAATTCACTGTAAATATCCCCCCAAGATTTGTCAATCTTGAAAGTGACTACAAATCCTATTAAAGTTTATAAATTCTTAATACTTGCAACCTTTTTATAGTGAAAGATTTTAGACAGCATTTAAGTTGCCTAAGTTCCTTCTGTGATCGAACCAAAGATCTTTGAGTGAGGATGCTATATAGGAGAGAAGTAATGGAAAGAGAGTAATGGAAGCAGAGAAAAAGAGAACAAAAAAAGATCAAGCTTGGACACAGTGCCCTCCAATTACCTATTCAGTTACAATAATAGGTAATTATTGTAACTGAAATGAAGATAGGAAGAAACAATCAATGTTCAGCTTTTGTATCAAAGTAAACAAATTAACCCTTTGGCCAATTCTTTAGCTTTTTGAGTTGCAAGAGGCTACGTCACTAGAGCAAGAGCCAAGTTCTTGTTATTCATATAGGCAGAGGTGAATAAGTAATTGATCAGTTCATGATATCCCCAGGCATCTAAAACTACTAAAGATTTTTGCAGTTTGGGAAGAAGGGAAGAAAGGCAGAAAGTGAGAGGCATTGAAGGGGCATTGGGTCTTGCCCAACCTAGCATTAGCTCCAGAGTGCATGTGCACCTGAGGAGGAGGTTGATCCTACAGATGTTTCAGGGGTGACGTGTCTTGCATGCTAGGAAGCAGCCTGTGGCAATGTCAAGAGAGTCCCCACGTGCTCCGATTGGGCACAAGGAGCAACCAACCCCCTACCCGTTCCATGCCCCTTGGTGGAGAGTGTCAAGGATATGACACTCAGCTGGTGGTCCTGAAAAAGATGCCTTGTTGGGATTGGAGAATGAATCAGATGGGAGGTCTCTGGGGACAAGCCAATGGGAACAATGCCAACAGCACTGACTGGGAGCTTCTGCTCTTCCAGATATGATTCTATGTACAGTACACGGAGGAAAAAGTCTCCCTGGGAAGATGCAGGGTTGAGAAAGAATCCTAAATTCATTTTTTTAAACCTCAAATTGACTGAGTTTGTATGAATTGACCGAGGAAGATTATATTTTTCTCCAATCAAGATGAATGGGAACATTTCTGTTGAAACAAACAAAGTTACCACTTGGCACACCCAAGTTGTAGCTTGAAATTGTGTTCACAAAATTAGGTCTCTCTTTTTGTGAGCTTTCAATTATTTGCTTATGTTGTCTTTTGAGAAATTCTAGTCTGGTTTCTAGTCTCTACCTTATTAAATTTACCTGTCCTTGTTATATCTCCAATGCCTTGAGTTATACCTGTGGCATTAAGTTGTCACTCAACAAACATATAGTAAGAAAAGAAAGGAGGAAGGAAGGAGGGAAGGAAGGAAGGGAGGAAAGGAGGAAAAAAAGGAATAAAGGATTACTTGCTTCCCAAAATAATGAAAACCATGGTTTAAATCTTAGCCTGCCAGTTAACTTACTTTAACTCTCTAAGACTTATTTTCTTAACTGTAAAATAAAGATAATGATACCTCTCTCCCTGGATTCTTATGAGAATTTAGTCAGGTAATGCCGGTACAGTGTTTACTATGGTACAGCATTTAAAATCAGCCTTAAATATATGGTGGTTATTATTACCATTATTGTTTGTATTATTGCTAATAGTGTACACTGTCTATATCTCATCACTTAGCACTTATTATTTTCTAATTATTTCACATTTATTCATTCGCAAATTTAGGATGTAATGTGCCAGGTACGTCCTAAGCATGTAACAAAACTAAAAATATTTAATACCTAAACAACAACCCTATAAAGTAGATACTTCTATTATTTTCTTTTTACAAGTGAGAGTATCAGGGCACAGAGAAATTAAATAACTTACACAGGATCTCACAGTGTACAAATGGCAGAGCCTTCTTCACCCCAATATTACGAGGCCTCTCACTTATAATCATCTCTTCCCTCCTACTAACTTTCAGGTTTTTTGAAAACAAACTCCTTGTTCGAAATCTGCTTTTAAATCTCCTTTGGCTCCTAACATAGTCCTGAAAACATGGCTGGTACTTTCTCTTTTTTTCTTTTTTTTTCACTTTTTCTCATACTTTGTTGCAAACTTACAATTTTTAAAATGTAGACTGTAAAACTCCATCTGCAAAGGTCTGCTATTGTAAGGAGTGCATCCCAGCAGTAAGGATTCTTTTTTCTCTATGAGTTTTTCTGTCAGTTTTGCTGGATAGTGGTAAATATGGGACCCGCCATTTTACAGACCTGACTGAAGCTTCTGGCTGTATTCACATTGCACTTTTGAAGCATCCCTGCTCACCCCAAAATTGACTGGAGTCTGAGCTTCAACCTCCAGGCAGTGAGATCAACAGCCCTTCTAGACTCTGGTTTTGAATGGTTTCCAGGAAGTATGGTTTCTGAATGGGTACTGTACTTCACGGATTTGTTTGATTGCCCATGCAGCTCTGTGTTTGTTAAAGAGCATTCTTCTTTTAAAATGTAAGAGGAATAATCTTTACTCTTTAACCAAGGTACTTTAAAAAATGAACTTTTGGTCTCTCAGCAGATATTCCCAAATTGATCCTATCACTACAAATTTTAGTGTTCTACTTCCAAATATTTATAGGGTAACAGCTGGAGGGGACCTTATAAAATTAAAGGTGCAGCTTCTCTTGAAATGGCTGTTACTTTCTAAGCACTGATTAATTGATTAATATAAATTCATCTATTTATTTTGGCCAGATGATGGCATCATTTCAGTTGTAAGGACAAAATGTGTTTGTGGTACTTACATTTTAAAAGATACAAAATCAGTGCTTTGCTAGACCCTTAGTCATTGTATATTGATATACCCTGTACCTTATCCTATTCTATTTGATTGTGGTTGCCATGTTTTCACGGTCAATGTCAGGAGTTACAGGAATGTGTCTGCAATGAAAACTTTGGAAATTCCAAATAGACCTGAGACAAGGGGTCTCTCATTCATTGGGCTAATCATTGAGAAACGAATTTATTATTCGTGGAGATTTTACTAGCAGAGATAAAGCAAATTAGTAATGCCTAATAGTGTGTGGGTGGCTAACACACATTCTGCCTAAAAGAAATATCTAGCAGCAGACACATGCTGTCACTTGAGTTGCATCTACTGCCATCAGCTGACCAGTTTAATAATTTCTAGCTACCTATTTAGTAAATGGGGTCTGAAGGAGTATTGGGTCAACATAAGGGAAGATATTGAAACCCAAAAATAAAAAACAGAGATGTATGTTCTATTATTCAGTGACTGGCCAAAGTAACCAGCTGTATAGCATTGCAGTCCGGTCATTGGAGAAAGGTCTTCCATCAGATGTTCTGCTCTTCCCCACTATGGACCACATCCAGTCATAGGTCCCTCCACATTTTTTTCCTTAGCTCTCTCCCCAATTTTGCATTATTCCCTTTATTAATATCCTACTTCCCATGTTCTTTTGGGTATTTACCTGTTCTTTCTCTTCAGTGGTAATGGATGTCCCTTGATGGCTATCGAGATACTGTTGTTAGCCTCTTTGGTATTTGCTTATTCAGGAACCTGCTCTTGTAAAAACTTCAGTTCAAATGCAGTTGACCAACAGTATGAACTGTGATCTGAAACTTCAGCATGAAATTGTGAACATCCTCTAAGGCTGTACAACCAGTGCCTCTGCATATCCTACTCAGTATCTCCAAATGCATTGGAAATTCACTGTTTATTTTGCCATCATACTTGATACTTGATCTACCTGTTCCACTTTAAGAAGAAAAGGTAAAGCACATTTGGGAAGGAGTAAGATACTAGTAGAGACAAGTAGTCCCGTGAAAGGGGTTTCTGTCCGGGAATCTGACTGCATCTACATGTACGATGATTTTCAAAGGTACTACAAGAATGTTTGGGGACTATTTCTTAAACTCAGGTTTGAGGAGTAATTTTCTAAGATATAAAGCTAAGCCAGATATCATTAAGGAAAATATTTTAGATTACAGAACACAACAAATATAAATTGAAAGATATACTTCAAAAGAGGAAACTATTTTAGTACATAGGACAAGAGATATTCCAAGTCAAATACAAAAAGATAAAATTAAAGAGAGAGAGTGAGCAATGAAAATGTATAAGAAATCATTAGAAAGTTACTTTAAACATATGATCATTAAAATATGAGAATTAACCTCACTAATAATCCAATAATTTAAATTAAATGAGTTTTTTCAAAAATTAAATTGGCAAATTAAAAATTGATCATAAAAAATGAGAATAAAAATGATAAAAGCCCAGTGCCAGCTCCAACATTTTGGAGGGCAATTTGACAATAGATGTCACAATTTTTAATGTGCATATACTTTGACCTATAAATATCACTTCTGAAAATTTAGGAAATAAATAGACATATAAGTGGTAAATATATTACAAGGATATGCACAACTGAGTTGTTTATAGTGGTGCAAAGTATCATTAGCCTAAATGCTCATCAACAGTATTTAGCTACATAGTCTAGATCCATACAACAAAAAAAATATTCTGCGGAAATCAAAAATAATTATGTTGTTGATTTTTGGATGGGTCCAAATTATATTAAGTGAAAAAAGGAAACAGAACTAATCTAAATATTAAACTGCCTTTACAAAGAAATGAGATTAAAAAACAATATGTCACTTAAATAAAAAGGCAAATTATATGAACAAGAATTTCACAAAAAGTAAAAACAAAATGGAAATAAATTAAAAAATTAATGCTCAGATTTATTCACAAGAAAGAAATATACTACAAAACAACAATAATGCTCCATTTCTAAACAACAATAATGCCCCATTTCTAAAATGATTCAAGATAAAATATTTTATAAAATCATGTTAGTGAAGCTGTGAGAGGGTGGATATCGTCACCTATTGTTGATGAGATATGCCTAATTTTGAAAAGCAATTTGGAAGTATTCTTACTGCAGATCAACATATCAGCAAGCCCACTTTCAGAAAATATCCAGCAACTTTAAAACTAAAAGTTTTAAAGATATAAATATCTGAAAACTCCTTTAAATATTAAAAACAATATTAATATCAAGAAGTAGGAGACAGATCTAATAAATTATTATAAATCTATACAATGGAGTATTATGCAGGGATTAAAAAGAATGTGGTAAATTGACAAAAAAGTGGATTGTAATAAATGCTCAGTAAACATAAAATAAAATAAAGGGTAAATCACAGAATGGTGAGTTAAGAATAATCATATTGTATGAAATAAGCTATTTATGAGTATATGTTTTATCATACAAAACTGACTAGTTCTGGGAAAGAGAGGATGTGATCATAAAGACTGACTTTTTGAACTTTTATTCATATAATATACCCTCTGTATCTTTGTGTGTGTGCTATTGGTTTGTCATATACTGGTTTGTATTACTACTTTTTTAATAGACCATTTTAAATTATTGCAAAATATTTAAATATAAAATGCCAAGCAGTATAGTAAAAATACTGGTCTTCTGTGATATGGTCAAATTTCTATTTCTATACTTATCCAAATATAAAAGCCATAATCAAATAAGTTTTAAAATTCAAAACTGGAATAATACACTCTAATATACTGATGCTTTTATAACTTTATATCTTTATATTCCTAATGCTAAAAACACACAAAATTAAAGATAAAAGTATTTTGTGTCATAAATATAGAGTAATTGTTAGTACTTACATAATAATAATAATATTTATAATATCTAACTTTTTTTAAAGTTGTCAAAGGCTCATATCTTATTTGAGCTTCATAACAGCCATGTAAATTATAGATGAATATAATACAATTTTAATGGAAACTACTCCCAAATCCCCACATTCCATGCACATAAACATCTTAGAGACAAAATGTTACATTTAAAAATGCATTGTAAATATAAACTGAAACACAGATTTTAAAAATGTGTCTACCTTAAAATTTACCTCTCTGAAGGTTTAGAAGAATAAAAAGTACCATATTAGCATATCTTATGTACAATAGCAAATTGTTTATCTGTATTTAAAATGAATACTTATAATTGTTGTTGTATATAAATTAAGTCTAGTTTGCTCCACGTGCAGTGAATTTGTATAAATTAGGGCAAAAACAAAATTTCCTCCTTTCTAGTTGCAGCAGTATATAAAGCTGCTACAAGACATACTTGTCAACACCACACAGGTAGGACTCATGCAATAATGAAGCAAACTGATTTTTTTTCTTCCACTGTCCTTGCAAACCCTTTCAGTGAGGCTTGTCTCCTTTTCCGAATGAAATCTCAAGCAGAGCCCATATATTTTTCGGTCACTGTCTGCTTTTATAAAGGCCTCCAGTCACATTACTCTCTCTAATCATCCAAGGGATCCATTCCAGTAACTGGTATGTTCAGGCAAAGGAATAGCCAAAACTCCAAACTTCGATAAAATTCAAAGTTTCTTCCCTCCCTTTTCTTGGGCCTATTGAAGGCAAGAACACTTCAAGTGGAAATCAGTAAGGAGCTGCCTGGCCCCTCTCCTTATTCTCTCCTCTTCCCCTTTCCTCCTCCTTCTCTAAGCTATTGATAGAACAAGCAAGGAGTCAGGAAAGTCTTATTTCTGTCTATTCTGAGGCCATGGTAAGCCGTCCATGGATTCCCACCCACTTCCTGGGAAATACGTCTTTCTTTTGGGCTTTCTTATCCCCCATCATACTTTATATCACTCCAAAGAACTATTGCATAGGAAATATGTATTTGCTTTTAATTTGTCAATTCAAAACATTTGGCTGGAGAGGCATGACGGTGAGTGTAGTTGAAGACAGCAGTACCCAGACAAGGAAGGGGGATCTCTAAACCCAGAAACCAGACTGGGTGAGTGGTTTGGGAGAATCATTTTCACACAGCACTACACCTAAGGCAGCACTTATGCTCAAACTCTGAAAGCTTGCATGAAAATGTATTATCCAGTTTAATCGTATTCATACTACTTCTCAAGCACCCATCATGGTATCTTAATCTTGGTTGTAATTATATTTTGTGTATATACTTATAAATACAATTTATATAATATATATGTGATATATATTATATATTATATATAATAAATATGTAATATGTGATATCTTTAAGCTTTTTAAAAACAACTTTAGCATTAGTTTCTACATTGAGTGGTATGTAAGAAATTTTTCAAAATATTTTCTAGATCAGGAAAGACCCAGAATAAATGATTTTAATACTTCTCCTATATATGCATAGATTCAGCTTATCAGGAACCTCAAAATAACAGCTTAAAAATAACCACTAGAAAAAGAAGCAATTAGTCAAGTGAGGAATTTTCAAGTCAAAGTAAGTTGACGTTGTAACTTTGTATTAAACTGTTTGCAAAATATTCTATTTCAAATAAAAGAAATTCAATTTTCGTATTTGTTGACAAAAACTAACATAGGGATGAATAAGGTATTGCTTACGTCTGCATCCCTAGCAACTACCTAACTCTACAGGATCTAATCAGTAAGCTCACCACCCACATACTACAATCAGCGTCTATGTTCTTGAAATTGATAAAATATCTCGCCCTAGTCCTTGTAGGAGAAAATGGAGATGAGTATCTTATCACTTACTTATCACCGCAGGAAAATAAAATACGCACTTCTATTACAGCTTTGATGTCACAGAACAAATATAAACATCTGAATTTAGGATTTCTGCTTTCTAATAGACAAGATTTTTCAGTTGATATTTGTCTGGCAATCAGTGGGAAATGATTCCCTGTTTATCACTATTGTCAAAAAGGATGGCAATGTCAGTGTCTATGTAATTTGTCTCTCACAAAGACCAAAGAGTTTTAAGAGCTAGGGTTCAAGATGTGGTTATGAATGAGGAATTATTTAATCATATTTTGGAAAAGCTATCAAGTGTTTTTCTATACTTGCATTCAAGAAGAGATTATCTGGTAAATTTGTTTATTCTACAAAATATGTGCTATGCATCTACTCCGTTCAAGCACTCTGTTAGGTACTCAGGATACAAATATTGGGGAAGGGGGGAACTAGTTTCTACCTTCTAGGACTGTATAGAATGGAGATAGAATGAAATAGGCATGCTAACCAAAAATTATAATGCAAAGTGTTGTTGCTGTAATAAAGTCACATACAAATGCAAGAAGAACTCAAGACTGACAGGATGAAGAGGCACTTGGGTGACAGCGAGGAGCAGGCATGACAGATGAGAGGACTATCAGATGTGAAGGCAAGAGTCCGACAGGGTCTGGCAACACTAAGTGATTCAGGAACAGGAAATGGAATGTTGAATCAGGTGAGATACAACATTTATGTAAGGTTCATACGAAGAAGAATCTGGTATGTTATGCAGAAGACTAGATTTGATTCTTTAATTAAGTTTTTTTAATTGCATTTCCATTTGTAGGTGACCAGTTAGCTTTCCGTGTTGAAAAGATCATTCTGGAGATGATATTGAGTCTGGACTAGAGAAAAGTAAGCATAGAAGAAGAAAGATAATTAAAGAGATTAATATAATTATCCAAGTGAGAAGAAGGAGGGAAGAGAATTAGGGCAGGGGCAGTGAGGATGAAGAGGAGGGGACCAAGAAGAGAGATGTTTAAGACAGTGAGAAGGTGCTAAATTTTTGACTCCAGAAGGTAACCAAGAGGAGATATCTAGGCTGAAGTTCCTCTGTTTCTGGATTGGGCTAATGAGAAGATGATCTTAAGACAAGGGATATAAAATGGAAGATAAATTTGTTTTGTTTTGTATTTAGCAAGAGTTTGAGGAGGGGCTTCCCTGGTGGCGCAGTGGTTGAGAATCTGCCTGCCAATGCAGGGGACACGGGTTCGAGCCCTGGTCTGGGAAGATCCCACATGCCGCGGAGCAACTAGGCCCGTGAGCCACAATTACTGAGCCTGCGCGTCTGGAGCTTGTGCTCCGTGACAAGAGAGGCCGCGACAGTGAGAGGCCCGCGCACCGCGATGAAGAATGGCCCCCACTTGCCACAACTAGAGAAAGCCCTTGCACAGAAATGAAGACCCAACACAGCCAAAAAATTAATTAATTAATTAATTAATTAATTTTTAAAAAAAAAGAATTTGAGGAAAAGAAAGTTCTCTTTATATTACATTGAAATGGAAGTTCCTATGAAAACCTTTATGGATTTTCCTACTGGAGAAAAAAATATTTTTAAAACTATTTTTCTTTTTGTTTTACATGATTAGGAAGTTTTCATAAAATCTCTATAAATGGCCAAATAAAGCTGATATCTAACGTTAGTAATATTTAAACCACTGATATTAGAGTAATTAATCCAGAAATTGTATTGGAAGTACATGGTTTAAAGAAAATATAAAGTATTGGTTCTCTACTCTTTAAAAAAAGAATGTTTATTAATGCCAAATTGTCATTTTTAGTATCATGCTCTAAGGCTTTGACTTCAAATGTTTTTGAAAATGGCTCAGCTAATGTACCCATTCACACTTTCCAGGGGAGTCAAGGGGAGGTAGATGTGAGAAAATTCAGTGATAAAATGAGTGTCACCACCATCAGCCAAATTACAGCAGGAAGCTGACCCAGGCCCTGGAGTGCAGTAAGATGGATAACATTGCATTACCAAAACTCATCTTGAGCAGAATATTAGACATGGTTGGAAGGAAGATGTTGATAAATCATGTAAGGTCGGGGTGGAGGTTTATAAGAATCCCATGGGCCATTCTTGAATAACAACATATGATCACTAAATGGTCTTCCAAGAAAGGTGAGTCCTATTATATATATTCAAGGGCTTTCTGGAAAAGAGCATGCAGTTTCTGAGACAGAACTAATTTCTTAGTTATAAAATAGGAAACAGCCGACTCTTTCTCCATGGGTTCCCCTTCTCTGCCTCGGTCTCAACCTCTCCTCTAAAAATTGTCAAAATTTTGTTTAAAAAGGTGCCAAATTACTTAGCCTGTGTGAAGCACCCAATTATTAATATTCTTAGAGTACTCATGCATTTAATCCATTTAGTCCAAGAAGATAAATTTAAAATGCTCAAAAAAAAAGTCCTTCATGGTCTAAAAGGCTTTGTTTTTCCTTCCATTTTTCACTTCTACCCATTTGCTATTATCTATGGTGTGCTTGCATGTGATAGAAACACCTCTTTTAGGGTCAGTATGTTTTATATTGGCATGTTTACCTCTAATATCCAAACTTGAACAGGTTTATGATTATGAAAAAGAGGCAATATGCTGGGGATATTAGTACATAAATCATTGTCAGGAAACCAATCCTGTGTTTCAAAGCAGCAAAAAGCTTTGAAAGTATTGATACAGGTCCAAACAAAAGAGCATGCAGAATTTTTTCTTTTGTTCTAATTGGATATCTCCTTGAGATGTGGCATTTTTTAAGTCTTAAGAAATTCCACTGATTGTAAACATTCTTATAAATAGATTCATTTAACAGACTTTGATGAGAGAAAGGCTGTCAAAAACTGAAATTCTTTTCTTAATATCTGTCATTTTATACTTCATTCTGTAAATTTTAGAGTTAGAAATGTAAATTGTTCTTCTAGAACTAGAGCACGCAACCAAAACAACAACTACAGTGTTTTTCTAAAACAGCAGAAATAAAGACAATCATTTTAATTCACGTTAAGAATTTAGAAGAGTAAAGATTTATTGTTAAGTTTGGTCAAATTCTAACATGCCAATCATGCTGAGATATTCAAATAATGTGTATTTTCTTTAGCATCGTTCAAAGCCTCCATTAAATTGCTTGCATTTAGCCTATTATTTCATCCTTTGACCTTATGAAGCAAGTTTTGCTGAGGGATATAGTAAAACATGATCTGAATGACAATGTTGAACTTTCAAGTCACAATTGTTTACTTCATTAAGACATTTCCACACTTCCTCCATATGTAAGACAGGATCAGAAGGACAGACTCTAGTGAACAAAAGAGGAAAACATCTTTAAATGTCTAATTAAATTAATGTTTTTTTTTTAATCTCTGAAGTTAGAATCAAAAGACTTGAGACCTGGTTCTGCTATGGGTTGTTTGTGCCTTTAGTTTGAATGAGCTTTAAATCCTTACATCTCAGTTTTTCCCAAATAGAAATGAATGGAAAAAAACAAAACCATTTCTATGCACCTAGTTTATTCCACTGTTCTATGGTTTTATGATAAAATAAGTT
This sequence comes from Balaenoptera musculus, assembly GCF_009873245.2. Taxonomy (NCBI): domain Eukaryota; kingdom Metazoa; phylum Chordata; class Mammalia; order Artiodactyla; family Balaenopteridae; genus Balaenoptera; species Balaenoptera musculus. The sequence goes on from NC_045798.1 coordinate 46,657,722, forward strand.
TAAATAATGAACTTTTTGTTCTATTTATTTCCCAAAATCATAAACTCTGAGACAACTCCTTAAATTTTCTTTTGATACAAATATAAGTAAAATTAAGTTAAAATCATATGAAAATTCTCTTTTCTTTAAAGAAACAGTGATTATCCTACACGACGAAAGTAAAACACTTTGACAATAAAATTACCTTTACCTGATTAAACACCATGGTGAAATGCAAGTAAAGGAAAGAAATCCATATCAACAAAAGCAGTAGAACAAGTAGAAAGGGAAAATAAATTATTTGGAAACATTTCTTGCACAGACATAATAGTACAACAGATTAGTTAGCAGATGATAGAAATAGACATGAGTTTGAATTATGGTACCATAACTTCCTAATTGTATAACCTCTATCAGATAAATTATCCAGCCCTTTAAACCTCAGTTTTCTAATCTATACAATGGGGATAAAAATAGAAAACAACTCTGAAATTGCTTTGAGGATTAGATAAAATAATGCATTGAAGTTGCTTACTATAGGACCCAGCAAGCACTCAACAGGTAGAATGGATCTCAAACATGCCTGGAGTTTAGTCTTGGTAGAAGCCTCAAGAATACTTGAAAATTTAATCTTCAGTTTACTAGTCTCATGGCAAATATTCAAGAATGAACAATGATAGTCTTGTAACGTTTCCTTGCTTGTGGAGACCAGACAGACAGGTAGCAGCATCTCCATAGACACTAAAAAGCAAAACGACCATGAGAGTATGGGAGAGAAAAAGGTTTTCCATCGGTCAGAATTCTCACCTGAGTGAGTGAAAGTATCAGTAATTCACGCCTCTGTAGGAAACAGTGAGGTAACTGAGAACATTGTATCTTCATCTCGAATCATGACACAGCCATAATTGTATATATGATTTATATCTATTGCCATTAAAGAAATATTTTATTTTTTTAACTTTCCATCACTCTCATTTTCTTCCCATTTTTCTGGCAAGGAGAAAAAGCATAAATGTAGGGTTTCCATGTTAAAGCCTTACTTACTCTAGCCAAAGTTCCCCTTTCAATCCCAATCCTCTATAGAAAGTCTCATGAGGTGTCTTAAGTCATGGACCAGGAACTAGACCTAAAATTGCCAGGATGGGCAAGCTGGGAAACGGTATCGAAGGCAAATCAGAGATGGTTTCAACAAAGTCTTTAACAATAACTTTAACTTTTGTAAATAAATATTTTCCTGAATCTTTGCATTTCTTTAGGTTAAACTGCTCAGAATCATCTTATTTCCTCTCCAATGGCATGTCCCCTCTCCCGCCAGATCCCCACTTACAATTTGTTTCTAAGTATTGATTTACAAGCATGTCCTCCCCTGTGTTATTGGCTTGAGACTTTCAAGTAACACCCCAGTTGAATCACATGTTACCTTGAAATCACCGTCCTGCAACTGAGGAACCCTTGGACTTTTGCTTTGGTTTTGGTGGTATTCGTTTTTGATAAAGATGGTACCTGTCCTTTTGGTCAAATATTGTCTTTTGGAGGAAATCCAAATGCCCTAAAATAGAATTATTTCTATCATAAAATAAATAACAAAAAAATCCAAAGAAAAATTTAATTTGAATAGAATGAGCTTCTTAAACTTTAATTTTGAGAACCTGAGACTTTTCAATGAATTTTCTGTTGCAAAATTCAGCTTTTCTTGGTCCTAGCAAAGTGAATTAGAACACAGGAAACTGTTCATACTTCTAAATTTTGAAACAATCTCTATGTTTTACTCAGTTTGTTATTGCTCCTTCATGCTGTGACTATAGTAAATAGCTAAGATGTGTTTGTTAAATGAGTCTAGTCCAAATCCATACCAAAACCATATAAATCATGGAGCAGAAGGTACATTTATTTGTATTGCATTGTCTGAAGTGATTTTCTACACTGATTTAATTTAAAAGATAATTATTTTTCTCTTCATTCTGCCTAGTGTTCTTTTTTTTTTTTTTTAATTTTTATTTATTTATTCATTTATTTATTAATGGCTATGTTGGGTCTTCGTTTCTGTGCGAGGGCTCTCTCCAGTTGCGGCAAGTGGGGGCCACTCTTCTTCGCGGTGCGCGGGCCCCTCACCATCACGGCCTCTCTTGTTGCGGAGCACAGGCTCCAGACGCGCAGGGTCAGTAACTGTGGCTCACGGGCCCAGTTGCTCCGCGGCATGTGGGATCCTCCCAGACCAGGGCTCGAACCCGTGTCCCCTGCATTGGCAGGCAGACTCCCAACCACTGCGCCATCAGGGAAGCCCTGCCTAGTGTTCTTATTTGCATGATCTCTTCCCTTGTTGTGTGTGTTTTTTTTTTTTTTTGGAGGTGGGATCATATTGCAAAATTAAAACTTTTTGGACTATTGCATGAGTAGTATGTATAAAAGTAGTACAAAGCTAATAAAATCATTGTGAGTTACATGACATAATCAGCTTTCAGTAATAACAACAGAAACAAAAATCCGTGATTTATGTATAAGAGTATTTGGATACTGCTGTCCAGAAAGTCACTCAAATTATTACACAAGCTTGAGTAATGAACAACGGACCCTCTGCCAGGTTTCTTTCTGTCTTTTAGAAATTGCAAAAGATACAACAAATATGTGCTATTGTGGTCTTTAAAATGCTGAAATGCCCTTGCATCCCTGGGATAAATCCCGCTTGATCGTGGTGTATGATTCTTTTAATGTGTTGTTGGATTCGGTTTGCTGGTGTTTCGTTGAGGACATTTGCTTCTATATTAATCAGTGATATTGGCCTGTAATTTTCTTTTTTTTGGTATCTTTTTCTGGTTTTGATATCAGGGTGATGGTGGCCTCATAGAATGAGTTTGGGAGTGTTCCTTCCTCTGAAATTTTTTGAAATAGTTTCAGAAGGATATGTATTAACTCTTCTCTAAGTGTTTGATGGAATTCGCCTGTGAAGCCATCTGGTCCTGAACTTTTGTTTGTTGGGAGTTTTTTAATCACAGTTTCAATTTCAGTACTTGTGATTTGTCTGTTCATAATTTCTCTTTTTTCCTGGTTTATCTTGGGAGATTGTACCTTTCTAGGAATTTGTCCATTTCTTCTAGGTTGTCCATTTTATATAGTTGCTTGTAGTGATCTCTTATGGTCCTTTGTATTTCCGTGGTGTCAGTTGTAGCTTCTCCTTTTTCATTTCTAATTTTATTGATTTGAGCCCTCTCCCTTTTTTTCTTGGTGAGTCTTTAAGAATGTTGATCTTTAAGCCCTGCTAGTTTCAGGAAGCATTCTCAATTCAGCAGCAGTTATCTGACAAAATACGCATTGACTGTTCAAGCCAAAACTCAAGGTACAACATAGATAAACCCTGAAAACATTATGCTAAGTGAAAGAAGTCAGTCACAAAAGACCACATATTGTATTTTGCCATTTATATAAAGATCAAAAATAATCTAGTGATTGCCTTGGTCTGTGAGGAACTGGGGCTGGGGGAAATGGGGAATGGCTGCTAACGGGTATAGTAGCTTTCTTTTGGGGGTGTTGAAAATACTCTGAAATTAAATAGTGATGATGGTTGCACAATTCTGTGAATACATTAGAAACATTACACTGTATGTTCTAAACGGGTGAATTATATGATATGTAAATTATACCTCAATAAAACTGTTATAAAAAAATGAAATTGAAGGAAAGGTTGCCCACAATCTTAGAAGAGATCTGAGAGTTATGCTTATTGAAGGACTCGCTTCCAAAATCTTCCCTGTGGCCAAGAAAAATGACACACACGGCTTGGCAAAGCCTGAGTATTGCAGTTCTGCTCATAAGACCATGGATGGAATCAGTTCCTAAAGAACCACTTGGATCTCCAAATGCAATTCAGGAGTTTTTGAAAGGAGGGAGTGGGGCAAAGAATACAGTAGAGGCATAAACAAGTGTCCGTCAAATATGGCAGTCATTTTTGTTCTTTTTTTATTAACCTTTTTTTTTTTTTGACTAAAGTAGGGATTTTTATACTTCTTGGTAAAGAAAGAGAATCCCACACATTGCTTTCTAAAGCCTCACAAAAACTTAAATAAAATTTTTCTTTAATCCCCATTTTATGGATGAGAGACTGAATGATTTAAACAATCCAGAGCCAGTCTAGGAAGAGGCAAGATTGGAATGCAGATCTTTTAGCCAGAGGCTCTATGGTCTTTCCACATATCAAAGTGCCTGACTCGTTCAGGATTCCACTCACTCATGTTACTTAGAGTTCTCTTGTTTTGAAACTAGCACCTTCCTCGAAATGACTGCAGAAAGGGGAGAAATATTCTACTCTTTAAGTTCTTATTTAGTTGATTTAGCAGAATGAACATAATCTGAAGAAGATGTTTAATTAAATGAGTGTTCTATTCTGTGCCTACAACATCCTGCCATAAAAAGTGAAAAAAATAATATTGCAAGAGGGCTACACTTCTATTGGGAGTAAAATTCAGGACAGTCATTTTGAAAAACCATTTGTCAGTATTGACTCAGGGTGAACAAATGCACACTCTGTGGCCAGGCAATTCTACTCCCAGTCACACACCCACCAAACACGTGCACACGGTCACCAGTGACATGTTCAAGAATGTCCAGAGCCGCCTACTCTTAATAGCCAAAAAACCCAAAAATTATCCAAATGGAATACATTTGTTCTATTCAATTAGTGGAATATTATAGAGAAATCCCTGAAAAATATGCGACTATAGAGGGCAACATGGACAAATCTCTAAAAACAGACAAACAGACAAACAAAAAGAAGCCACACAAAAATGAGTACATACAATTCTATTTGTAAAAAGTTCAAAACCAGGAAAAACTGACCTAATGTCTTAGAAATCAGGCTAACGGTTACTCCTGGTAGCGGGGATGGGAGGTAACAGTACCTGGAAGTAAAAATGAGGGTAGCTTCTCAGGGGCCAGCTTCTCAGGGCAAATAGCAATGCTATTTGTTAATATGGGTGCTGGTTCATGGGGGGTGTTAATGCAATAACAATCAACCAAGCTATCCACGCATGATTTTGTATTTTTATGTGTGTATGAGTGTTCATATTCTAGTATTTATTATGTGAACTCCTTCAGGAGCGTTATCCTGAATTTCCAGATTGTTGCCTGACAAACTATCCTATATAAAATATGCATGTGACAGATTTTCTCTCTTACACAGTGCAGAGGCCCCTGGGAGAAGTCCTCCACTATCATGGATTATATATGTGTTTGTTTCAAACAAGCACCTATACACAATCACACAACATGGCACTGTACACCAATGACAGATTGCTCCAGGGCATATACCTAAGGAGACCTGATACCACCTGAGAGCTGATTTTGACACTAAAGAGATAGAATGTAGTAAAAGCAACTGTAAGACTCCAGGAACTATTCCTGAGCAGTTGGCCTTGAGGAGGTAACATTTAATAAGAAAGAGCCAGCGATGTGAAGCACTTGGGACAGAGCTGTCTCGGCAAGAAGCAACAGTAAATGGCAAGCCCCTGAGGTGAGGACGAACGTGGAATTCATGAAAAATAGAACAAGGCCTGGTGACTGGCTACAGTGGAGGCACCGAGAATTGACAGAGACGGTCGGACAAGCAGCCAGTGGCGGGGACTCAGGTCAATGCAGGTAAAGAAAATGAAGTTTAGTGCAACTCTGAAGCCACTAGAAGGTTAAAGCAGGTCAGTAACATGACCAAATCAGCATTTTCAAACGTTCATTCTGTCTACTGTATAGAAAATGGACTGTGGGGCGGAAATGGAAGCTGAAAACCCATCATGAGGTTACCACTGTAGCCTTGATGAGAGGCAATGGCAGCTTAGATTAGAGTTGATAGGATGCACTGAAGAGTTGCATATAGGGGTGAGAGACATAGAAGAATCCAGTGTCTGGGAGCTTGAACAAGTCAAAGGATGGTAGTTCCATTCACTGAGAAAACTTGGAAAGACAAAGATCATCTGAAAGGGTGTATTTACAGCATTTAGCGCAAAGCATAGGAGTGTTTAATTAATGTTATTTTTGTTATTGTTTTCCCTATTGGATTGCCTGCATCGGGAGGTTATAAAACTCTTAAGAAAAACCATGATCTGTGCACTCGACCACGACAGCCATAAAAAGTCCCACGTAAAGCTCCTCAACATCGGTGTTCATACTTAATTCTGAAATGAGCTTCCCTTTTACAGGTAATGAAACAAAATTAAAACAATGATTTTTCTCAATGCCAACTTTATTCTCAAAGCCAAATTGTCCTGAAATCTACTCTTATGAATATAAAATCTCTTTTAAATTGCTATATAGTGGAGTTGGACATATTATACTTAGAACCAAAATCTGCAGCAGTCATTTGCTCCCTCTCAGGGTAATGGTACAGCTCATATGATTTGGAAATACATCTCTATTCTGCAAATGCCAAAACTGATTCAGTATTTTCTGTGCTGCTAAATGATGGAACCTGAAATAGATAATTTATCTGTTGTCAAACAGAGCACATTAATGAGTCTTTTTTATAGCAAGGTAGAGTCAGAAGGAGTAGAGCCTTAAACTTCTTCATATGTTAGAGCAAATGAAGTTGAGTTTTCAAGAAGCTGACTCTTCGGCAGAAAAGGCCACACACACGTTTTGCATGAAATTTTTTTGTAGGTTAGAACATCATGAAAATTTGGTTGATGTTCCATAACTGGTTAGATAGAAGGCAGAGGGCACAAAGGAAATGAGGCAGTGGATACTTAGAGGATAAGTCATAAATTATGTTAATTTGAAACACACACCTGTACACACACACACACATATATACACACACACATATGTATATACACATTTCTTAAGGCACAGGGTGACTTCAGCTGACATCTGTGTTACACTTAGAATGTGTTAAGTGTAAAAGACTAACATCATAAGATCAATAATTTCTAGAGCTGCAAAAGCAAAAGTGTGCAGTATAAACATTTTTCGTGAAAGGGTAAATTTTACAGTTCATATAGAATAGTTTGGTTTTCTAAAACTGCATGTGGTATTCAAATATATAAGCTTCAACTTTATACCTAATATCAGACTCCATATAAAGATAATCATTTCCCATGATGTTTATATAAAATGAATGTAATAAAATTTTTGATTACACATTATGGAAATCCATATGAAAAGACAGAAGATACCATATGTATAGAAAACCTTTCAAGTTCTCATAATTTTTTAAATCTCATTTTTCCATAAAGAATAATGATATCTCAGGATAAACTTCCTAAACTTCAAACGGTTCTCTTTTACTCTTTTTTTTTTGTAATCATGTGAAAAACACACACACAAAAATAAATGCCGTGAGCTAAAATGAGCTTAACATTTAGCTTTAATGTCATCTCTCCCTATAGAGTGACTCTTTATGTGAGTAAAACATTCAGTCAGTATATCACACAAGCAGTAAATTTTCTGGAAGTTTCTTCTCATGTGGACAACAAGTGTCCTCATGAGACTTCCATAATTATTCTGCACAGTCCTTTACATTCTCTTCATAATTTGAAGAAGGTGTAAAACAAAAGCCTAGAAATCTAGATTGATATGACATACTTGAAAAGAAAACTGTTAGAAGTAGTTGAGATATCTTTATGCCTTTGTACCAACCAGGCACACATGTATTAAAAGCTGGGTGACAGAAAATCAATAAAATGCATTAAGCCTGACTTGCTTCCACGAGTTAAAAAATAAATAAATAAAAATGAAAACTAAACCTTATTATTCCATTCAAAATACATGGTCACCTACATGGTCTTAATCCTCTAGGAACACGCCTGTCTTAAAGGATTTACTGATAAAACTAGTAAATAGGAGGGCCAAGATTTAAGATCCACACTACGTTTTACTATATTTGTAAAGAGTATTCATTTTCCTCAAATAGCTGAGAAATATTTGGCCCATAACAAAGAAGTGCCACATTTGATCCAAATTGTTAACATACTGCATTAAGGATTAAGTACTTTTTAAAAATCCCAGCTCTGGTTGGTTTCTTTGTATTCTGCATCAACCAAAGCTATCCTGTCACTTGGCAGAGAAGCTTCTATGGGAGCAACTTTGCCCAGGGCTGATCCTTTGTGCACTGAATCGCTATCTCAGAGGCGTGTTTGGTGTTCTGTCTTGCAAAAGCTGCTGCTTCTTTGTGGATCCACCTGCTGTTTTAGACTCTGTTTGGTCCTTTGGTCTCAGGTGGTTATCTATTGCCCTGATGTAAAAGAAAGCATTTTGTTTCCACACAATTTGGTGTAGACCCTTCTGTTTGCAGACATTCTGAAACCATCACTCTTTGTTGGCTCTGATGTCCTATGAGCCTGCTTAGAGTGTACGAAATTCCTTCCACCACCACATGCTCAGTAGAGGAGTAGAAACCCTGACTCCCTTCAGCTTCCAGCTACAGCTAGCCTAGCAGAGGAATCCTGCAATTCCTTACATGAATCCTAATGGACTGACTTTGCTCCATGACCTCAGTAATATCAACTTGTCATCTAATGTTAAAGTTTATTCCAGGATTGTGTGTCCTTGAACATAACATTTCTTATCAGTATGTCTCAAATTACTCATGGGTAAAATGGAGGGCGTAAGGGATAGACAAATTCATGTGCTATTCTAAATATGAGAAATGAAATAAATCATTATTTACTGTAAGTCAGTCATTCAGAAAGAAAGAGCAAAGGATTAGTTACTCACATTAATTCATTCATTTATTCACTCATTAAAATATAAGCTCCATGCAGACAGGAGACTTGTTTTTCTTCTCTGGGGATCCAGTACTAAAAAACAATGTCTGACACATATGCTTACATCAAGAAGATACAAAGATATATTAAAGAAATAAAAAAGTAACTTCTCACCCTCAAGTAAGTACGCCAGTTGTTACTGGCGTAACAACATTACAGTGAAAAAAGCTTGGTGTGCGGGGGGAATTCAGAAAACCAGAGTTCCTCCTTCCACTTTGAAACCTACTTGGTATATGATCTTTGACATCATTTAACCTCTAGGTGCCTCAGTTTAGTCATCCGGAAATGGAATAATGTGCACTGCATGAGGATAATATATTGAGTTCCGTCATATATAACAGAAAATCCAAGTGAGTAATAAAGTCTTAAACAGGATGAGCATATATTTTTCTTCAAGTAATAAAAATTCCTTTATTGGCAATTTAAGTCAGACTTTACAGCTCCACAGTACTATCAAAGCCCCAATTTCTTCCTGCCCCCCTGCTCAACTGTCCTTAACATGTTCACCTCATTTTATGGTGACAGATGGCTGTTGGAGCTTCAGTATCACAATATTGCAGGCAGAAAGATGGGAAGAACAAAAGTTCAAAGGGTCAATCTGGCTGAGTTGGCTTCCTTTTAAGGAGTTAGGCACATGCTATACCTTCCCTTATATCTCAATGGCAAGAACTATATCACATATTTACAAGGGGTGCTAGGAAATGTAGTTTTTTAACTGTTCGTTTGCATATCCAACAAATTCAAAGCTCTGTTAAGGAGATTGGGAAGAATAAATCCTGAGTAATAAACTAGCTGTTTTAGTCACAAGAGTAATCTGTTTATGTATATAATCAACATTTATTGCATAGGCATTTAGGGTTAAGTATTTTGCAGTGGTTGAGATGGAGAGCAAAGAATGTTCAGTGATGAATAAGATAAGTAAAATGCTTTCTCTAGACTATTTGTGTCCCCCAAGATTCATATGTTGAAACCTAATCTCAAAAGTGGTAGTATTAGGAGATGGGACCTTTGGGAGGTGATTGGGTCATGAGAATAGAGCCTTCATGAATGGAAATAGTGACCTTTTAATTTTTTATTAATTTTTGTTGGAGTATAGTTGCTTTACAACGTTGTGTTAGTTTCTACTGTACAGCAGAATGAATCAGTTATATGTCTACATATATCCCCTCTTTTTTAGATTCCCTTCCCATCTACGTCACCACGGAGCACTGAGCAGAGTTCCCTGTGCTATACAGTATGTTCTCATTAGTTATCTATTTTATATATAGTAGCGTATATACCTCAATCCCAATCTCCCAATTCATCTCACCCCCCCTTCCCCCCTTGGTAACCATAAGTTAGTTTTCTACATCTGTAACTCTATTTCTGCTTTGCAAATAAGTTCATCTGTACCATTTTTCTAGATTCCACATAAAAGCAATATTATACGATATTTGTCTTTCTCTTTCTGACTTATTTCACTCTGTATGACAATCTCTAGGTCCATCCATGTTGCTGCAAATGGCATTATTTTGTTCCTTTTTATGGCTGAGCAATATTCCATTGTATATATGTTAAACAGACCCCAGGAATCTCCCTCACCCTTTCCATCATGTGAGAACACAGGACCATCTATGAATGAGGAAGTGGATACTGGATCTGCTGGAGCCTTGATCTTGGACTTCCTAGCCTCCAGAACTGTGATAATAAATGTTTCTTATTTAAGCCACCCAGTCTATGGTACTTTTGAGGGCACCTATTTAGTGTTGTTCCTAATGTCTTGGAAAAAGATAATAAAATAATATTTATAAATCTGTTTTTCCCATCAGCAAGTCTATTTTAAAAGCTTAATAAAAACTTGGCACAGAAGTCCCAAGGCTAATGTAAAGGATGGGGAAGCTGATTCTGTTACAGACTTGGGTTCTTCAACTCTTTAATCGATAGAAATTGATAAGAGGCCAGATGAGAAATTCAGGCAAGGCTTTATTGGGACTCCTGCTGCAGCATGAGGGAGCAAAAACCAGAAACAGGTTCCCTTACTCGCTTCTTGAGGGGAGGGCAAGCTGTACACTTAAATGAGGTAAGGGTAGGATGGGATCATTGGTTAGGGCAGGAGGGGTGGCTTAGGTGGTCCGCCCACCCTCCTGGTGGTGTCGTGTGCAGGGATCATAGGCAGTACCCTGCTTTTGCTCCCAGCATCTCAGAGGTGGCAGTTGGATTTTGACCTTTTTGTATCTTATTGTTCATAGGGCTACTGACTACTGGGCATGTGTGAAGTTATTTTTAGTCCCTTAGTGTTTCTTTGTATTCTGTTGCTCTAGGAGACGTTTGTCCAGGTGCAAGCACTCCAGTAAAGGGTCCCAGGTCCCAGGTCTCAACCTGTCTCAATTCTACATCTTTGTTAGAGAAGCATGGCAGGAATTTCTATATCCATTTCTGAAAACAATTTTGTACATTTCATAAGGTGATCCATGTTATTTTGGTAAGCTGAGTGGCTGAGTAACCACCTGCTACGTTAGCTTTCCTTACCAAGGTCAAAATTCTCTGAAGTATGCACTCACTAGGAGACAGTACCCTGAGACTTAACTAATTTTAAACTCTCCACCTACATTTTTCAGGGATAGTTGCCCCATAAGAAGCATAAAATTCTCTACCATACTATTTTGTTCCATTTGGCCCATTCTGTAAATTTCAAATTGGCTATCTTGATTATGATAGTTAGTATTTTATGAGTTTTCTCATATTTAAAATTGGAATGATATCACCTACCTCATTAATCCAAACAAGTTTACATGTTAGATCAAATAACGGAATGAGAGTTTTTCACCAGCCACAAATTACTGTACAAATATGAATTGTTGTTATTATTATACTTTGCTTTGGCTCCTCTTGTTCTGCTCTATCAACATGATTCCTTCTCCCACACAAATTCTTTGCTCAGTAATGATTTCATAAAAACACATCATCTTCTAATGGCATGGCAATCCTTCATAATTAAAATGAAAGTAAAAGAAATTAAATACAGCCATGATTTTATATTCTTCTGAAAATTCTCCCCTAATTTGCCATCCTACTTATTACTCTCACGTCTCACTGCACTAACCAATGTGAATTTCAAAGTATATTTGAATATTTGAATAGTTATTTATTCATTTCTATAATTTATACTCTTTGCAATATATCACCCTATTCAAATAATTTATTTACAGAAAATTCAACTATTAGCTATAATGAAGAGAAGCAGGACACTGATAATCTAAAAAAGTGTTCAGGGCAGTTCAGATTTGCTTGAGGGAGGTGAATTTTTTCAGAGGATTTGTTTTCGTAATTATATATATTTTTCTCACTAGAATTAAACTTTATTTGCATTCCTTGGGCAGGAAAGTGTGAGATACTGAGGTGAATTCTGAGTACAGAGAGAAGATGGTCTGGATATAAACAAAATTCCATCATGAAGAAGCGACACAGTTTTAAAATATACCGATCATTCACAGCTGATCACATAACACATTTGCTTATGTTCATTCCATTTCTCCACCATATTATAAAGTCACTGAGTAGATGGACCAGCTGCAAACAAATTATATAACTATTAAAGTGAAATGTACCGTACCAAGCCCTTGGATGGTATCCAAGTCTGGATACGTTCAATAACTCTAAGTAGCAAGAATATTGTCACCTAATTCTGGGGTTGACCCAAAAGCTAATAAGTTCATGTGATTTTAATGTGTCTTTTATCCTCTCTTTTCTAATATAAACATTTGGTGTGTGTTTATGCATATGTATATGTGGAGAAAGGGAGAGAGAGGGAGGAAAGGGGAAATTGGATAGAATAATGAAAGAAAATGATGTTCCAACTGATTTTTCTTTTCTGCCAAAATTCACAGTGGCATAAAGAATGATTTCAGAGGAGAAAAACAATAAAAAACATTTAAAACTCATATTTCATAAATATAAAGTGATTTTGGAGTTTACCTCAATGAATATAATGGAACATTTATTGCTTTTATTTAATTTAGAACAGGATATGCATTAGCTGTCTCTTTGCTAGATTCATTTATAAACTATTAATGATTTAATTTGCATTTTCATCAAGAAGGAAAAAAAACAAGTTATTGGACAGGTCTCTTTTTCTCCAGACTCTGAGTCATTATTTAATTAAGTACTGTTTATGGTTTTATATACCACATTTGCATTTTCATCTAGGTGCTGCAATTGAGTAAATATATTTAATTTATCATCTTACATATTTTTTAATCTAGGCATATGGAAATCATTAGCTTTTCTTATAATGCCATGTTTTCTTTAAATTCTTTAACTCACAGACAGTAGTTTCGCTTCATTTTCTTTGAAAATAGTGTCGCTAATAAGTTAGAGACCAAAAGAAAACCAAAATATTCTGTACAAATTTTCAGTGACCTAGTTCACAGATTCCATTTTAAAAGTAATTGCATTTTTACTATATATTGTGTAGTATTTCCAATTACTTTTTTACACAGACTTAATTTTCCCACTGCATGTCTCCTTTTAAGAACTATGTAAGTTGTTAACCATGTTTTGAAAATTCTACAAAATCCTTAATAAAGCTTAAGCGAACATAAAAGAATATTATTAAAATGGAAGAAATGAATACAATATATGAGCTCAAGAGACTGTGATTATTATCTACAATTACAGAAAGAATTGTTTTCAGGAAACAGAAGTATAAAATTATAAAAAAGAAAATTGATTTTGAATATTAGGGAAATAGTATGGAAGTCTTTAAATTCTGTTATACTCTTCTGAGCTATGTAAAATAATTCCCTAATGTGGAATAGTTTATTGGCTTCTTTAAAAGAATGTGAAAGCAAAGTGGCAGAGGAAACTCTATAGCTACCTCTATATCATCTATCTATCTATCTATCTATCATCTATCTATCTATTTATCTATCTATCATATATCATCTCTGTCTCTATCTCTATGTCTATATGCAAGTGTTTAAAGAGAATATTGAAAACGTACCAACACTTCACCAGAGTGGTGAGGTGTCCCCAACCTAAGATTCACTCTTTATACCTATTGCTCTCTTCAGAAATGGTAAGAGGAGTCTTCAGGCTCAACTTCTGCCACCTCCCCCACCACAAAAAAAAAACAAAAACACGAGGTCAGGGGACCAAGAATTAGAGCTTCAGTGGCCTGGAGTTGGAGCATCAGAAAGTTGGACTTGGAGATGGGGCTGAGAGATTTGGAAGCATAGGGCCAAATACAGAGCAGCAGAGAGTTGGAGCAGACAAGCTGGTGGGCTGGCCTGAGCCTAGTTGCCCTTTGTCATATGACTATAGGAAAGTAGTAAGGTGAGAAAGTGGAACTTGAGACATCTCTTCTGAGTCAAAAGAGAAATGTAAGAGCTGTAAGTCAGGGGTGGCCACTGTCAGAATTAAAAGCAAACTATATCTGGAGGAAAGTTTCCCCAAGATAACTGCAGGATTAGGATCGCAGACAGAGACTATCAAAAACTATGAAGCCAAGCCTCTATCATGACAAACAGCAGAAACAAGACACAAAAATTTGAAAGCACGGACTGCAGATTTAGGAACTGCCAGATATAGAGGATAGGATAGCTATGTATAAAATGTAAGGAAATGAAAAATGCATTTATAAGGTAGGCATAGAACAAGAAGCCATAAAGAATGATTGGTATATTTGAAAAGTAAATTGAATTTCTAGAAATGAAAGACATAGCCGTTGAAATAAAAACAAACTCAATGGACAGGTTAAATGACAGATTAGATGCATTTGAAAGAGAATTTTATGAACTTGAAAAATATATGTTAAAAATTACTTTGAAAGCAATAAGAAAAGATCAGAAGGTGGAAAACAAGAAAGAGAAATTAAGGCACGTGGAGTACAGAATGAAAATTCCTAACACATCTAGCTGAAGTTCCAGGAGTAAAGATTAAGCAGAATGCTGAAGAGACAATATTTAAAATCATAATAGCAGCAAATTTTCCAGATGTCAAAATATAGATCCACAGATTAATGCTTCTGAGTCAGGATTAAGAAAAAGAAATTTATGCCAAGACACACTGTAGGAAAACTGAAAAAATTACCAAAAACAAAAATCTTGAAATAGAAAAAAGGAAAGACTACCTACAATGGAATGACTGTTAAAAGGACCACAGGATCTCAACAACAGCAACAGAAGTCAAGAGACATGAAATGTTGTCTTTAAAGGATTGAGAGAAGATCATTGTCAACAGGGATTAATACTTAAAATGCAATGCATTATGTTATATTCTTATGATATTCTTTTATATAATTCCAAATTGTTAACCTAAACACTGTATGTTATATAGGATTGAATATATGTGTGATAAAACTATACTTACTGGGCTTCCCTGGTGGCGCAGGGGTTGAGAGTCTGCCTGCCAATGCGGGGGGCACGGGTTCGAGCCCTGGTCTGGGAGGATCCCACGTGCCGCGGAGCAGCTAGACCCGTGAGCCACAATTGCTGAGCCTGCGCGTCTGGAGCCTGTGCTCCGCAACAGGAGAGGCCGCGATAGTGAGAGGCCCGTGCACCGCGATGAAGAGTGGCCCCCACTTGCCGCAACTAGAGAAAGCCCTCGCACAGAAACGAAGACCCAACACAGCCATAAATAAATAAATAAATAAAATAAAAATTAAAAAAAACTATACTTACTGTATTTTTGGAATAGTGGTTATGCTAAAAGGATGGGGAGGCAGATAAAAGGACGGGATAAGGGAGGAGCACATTCACAGTACAGATGTATGTTACAAGCAGTGTTGAATTTTTATATGTGACTTGGTTCATGGGTTTACATTGTATCATAATAAAAAAGCAAGCAATCATAGACCAAAATAAAAGTGCATCATTAACCAAGGTCTGGGTTATAATAAAACACCAAACAAAAAATAATCTTTATCCATTAATTAACTGAACATAAGAAGTAGATTATGAGAAAAAATAATTACTTAATACAATTATTTAACTGTTAATAATTGTTAAAAGTTTTCAAAAGAAAGAAACAGCTCTCAAGTTTATAGATGTACTCTGTGAATAGTCCTCATCAACATCGATTGTTTTTCTCCCCTCAGGGTTGAGATGGAAAGCACAGCTACAGCATGATTTCCTAGCATCATGGACTCTGAACCTCTTTTCTATTACACACAGAAAAACCACCTATTATCAAAATAAATAGTTAATAATCTGCTTCTAATGGTTGTACACAGGCTCAGAAAGAAATAAGGTGAACTTGAAATGCTGCAGTAAGTACAGGAGCCACTATACGGGGAAAATAGCTTAAGGGCAATATCAAATATAAATTACCTAGAGAGAAATGATTCAGGATGACTATGTTCATGAACGTTCTCTGATTTCATTTTGCAAATTACTGAGTGCTGTTATTTTAGATCATGATGCATTTTGAACTACTGTCTCCATTAGTTCTATATCACTTAAAATTATTTCTGTCATCACTTTGTGTCACCTTGGCCCTGAGTAGCAATATAGAGAAAGAAAGACACTGATTTGGATCACAGAGTCTTCCCAGGATTTGTTGATCCCATGATGGCTGCTGACAACATTGGCATAAAGCTACAGATAAATTCAGCCAAGCTCAAATGATGTATTTTTGACCAAAATTTATATAAGCTAAACACACACATTTCAACTTGTTTTTTTATTAAAACAATCATATACTTGTAAAGGAGTCTTTATACTTGACTTTACTAGTAGTTTTTTTTTTAATAACTAAAAAAATTGTTTTAATTTATTTTTGACTGCGTTAGGTCTTCGTTGCTGCGTGCGGGCTTTCTCTAGCTGCAGCGAGTGGGGGCTACTCTTCATTGCGGTGCGTGGGCTTCTCATTGCAGTGGCTTCTCTTGTTGCAGAGCTTGGGCTTCTCATTGCGGTGGCTTCTCTTGTTGCAGAGCTCGGGCTCTAGGCGCATGGGCTTCAGTAGTTGTGGTGCATGGCCTCAGTAGTTGTGGCTTGCGGGCTCTAGAGCGCAGGCTCAGTAGTTGTGGCACACGAGCTTAGTTGCTCTGCAGCATGTGGAATCTTCCCGGTCCAGGGCTCGAACTCATGTCCCCTACATTGGCAGGCAGATTCTTAACCACTGAGCCAGCAGGGAAGCCCTACTATTAGTTTTTAATAAACATTATCAAGGTACTATATCAAATTCTTACATTGTCCATATATCATCTGTATTAAATTAACAAGTCTTTCACATCTGAAAATATAGATATTAAATGTTTGTATTCGCATATTTTTCTATCAAAAAAATCTTTGATGAGGTTTAATAGAAATAAATATGTTCCTAGACAACTTGTTGTAGATTCTTTCAGAAGAGTACTGCTTCAAAGACTTGAAATTAGCCTAATACATATATAGTAATCTTTCATGATAGTTGCTGATGTAAGAATAAGACTGTAAATAACTTCAGCTCAGTTCAAAGAACCTTTCTAAGATTTCTTTCCTTGCATCATTGAAGATTTTAGAGCAATAGTCAATTTTTATACCATAACAAGAACTTGAGTAGCTCTATAGAAATATAATATATTATATTATACAGGCATAACTGAGATATACAAGCATAAATAAACATAATAAATAAGACATATTATTCAATGTAAGGTACGTTTAGCCTCCAGATTAATCTATGCTGTCACAAATGGCAAGATTTCCTTTTTTAAGGCTGAATAATATTCCACTTCGTGTATATACCACATTTCTTTATCCATTCATTTGTCAATGGACATTTAGTTAGCTTCCAAGTCTTCACTATTGTGAATAATGCTTCAGTGGATATGGGAGTGCAGATATCTCTTCAAGATCCTGATATCAATTATTTTGGATATATACACAAAAGTGGGATTGCTGGATCATGTGGTAATTCCATTTTTAATTTTTTGATGTAATTCCATACTGTTTTCCATAGTGGCTGTGTCAATTTACACTCTTACAAACAGTGCACAAGGATTCCCTGTTCTCCACATTCTCAGCAACACTTGCTTTTTTTTTTTTTTTTTTTTTTGGTGACAGCTATCTTTACAGGTGTGAGGTAGTATCTCATTGAGGCCTTGACTTGCATTTCTTTGGTGATTAGTGATGCTGAACACCTTTTCATATACCTGTTGGCCAGTTATGTGTCTTCTTAGGGAAGATGTTTATTAAGTACCTTTGCTCATTTATTAATTGGATTATTTGCTTTCTTGCTATTGAGTTGCATATTTTAGATATTAACCATTTATGAGATATATAGTTGGCATATATTTTCTCTCATTCTGTAGGTTGCCTTTGATTTTGTTGGTGGTTTCCTTTGCTGTGCAGAAACTTTTTTTTCCTGTATTTCTTTTATTTTCTTAAACCACTGTATTGAGCTATAATTGACATATTAAAATCTGTACATATTTAATATAAACAATGTGATGGGTTTGAAGATAAGTATACACTTGTGAAACAATCACCACAATCCCGACCTTTTATTTATCAGGAGTTTACATATTGTCTATGAGAAATTTATAAGGCTTTACTTTTATGAGAAATCTAAAAGAGCCAAGCAGAAGGGGAGAAGCAGCATGGCAAAAGGAGGGCCTCTGGAGTGTGGAGTTCCAGAGTTTGGAGCCGTGTGGCTGACAGGGTCTTGGTGCTTTGGCCGATGTCAGGCCTGAGCCTCTGAGGTGGGAGAGCCAAGTTCAGGACATTGTTCCATCAGAGACCTCCCGGTCGCATGTAATATCAAACAGCGAAAGCTCTCCCAGATATCTCCACCTCAGTGCTAAGACGCAGCTCCCCTCAATGACCAGCAAGCTACAGTGCTGGACACCTTATGCCAAACAAAAAAAGACAGGAACACAACCCCACCCATTAGCAGAGAGGCTGCCTAAAATCATAATAAGGTCACAGACACCCCAAAACACACCACTGGATGTAGTTCTGGCCACCAGAAAGACAAGATCCAGCCTCATCAACCAGAACACAAACCCCAGTCCCCTCCACCAGGGAGCCTACACAACACACTGAACCAACCTTAGTCACTGGGGACAGACACAAAAAACAATGGGAACTACGAACTTGCAGTCTGTGAAAAGAAGACCCCACACACAGTAAGGCAAGCAAAATGAGAAGACAGAGAAATAAACAGCAGATGAAGGAGCAAAGTAAAAACCCACTAGACCAAACAAATGAAGAGGAAATAGGCAGTCTACCTGAAAAAGAATTCAGAGTAATGATAGTAAAGATGATCCAAAATCTTGGAAATAGAATGGAGAAAATACAAAAAACCTTTAACAAGGACCTAGAAGAAATAAGGAGCAAACAAACAATGATGAACAACACAATAAATGAAATAAAAAACTCTCTAGAAGGAATCGATAGCAGAATAATTGAGACAGAAAAACGGATAAGTGACCTGGAAGATAAAAGAGTGGAAATAACTACTGCAGAGCAGAATAAAGAAAAAAGAATGAAAAGAATTCAGGACAGTCTCAAGACCTCTGGGACAACATTAAACTCACCAACATTCGAATTATAGGGGTCCCAGAAAAAGAAGAGAAAAAAAAAGGGACTAAGAAAATATTTGAAGAGATTATGATTGAAAACTACCTTAAAATGAGAAAGGAAATAGTCAATCAACACCAGGAAGTGCAGAGAGTCCCATACAGGATAATCCAAGGAGAAACACGCCAAGACACATATAAATCAAACTATCAAAAATTAAATACAAAGAAAAAATATTAAAAGCAGCAAGGGAAAAGCAAAAAATAACATACAAGAGAATCCCCATAAGGTTAACAGCTGATGTTTCAGCAGAAACTCTGCAAGCCAGAAAGGAGTGGCAGGACATATTTAAAGTGATGAAAGGGAAAAACCTACAACCAAGATTACTCTACCCAGCAAGGATCTCATTCAGATTCAGTGGAGGAATCAAAACCTTACAGACAAGCAAAAGCTAAGAGAATTCAGCACCACCAAACCAGCTTTACAACAAATGCTAAAGGAACTTCTCGAGGCAGGAAACACAAGAGAAGAAAAAGACCTACAATAACAAATCCAAAACAATTATGAAAATGATAATAGGAACATACATATCGATAACTACCTTAAATGTAAACGGATTAAATACTCCAACCAAAAGACATAGACTGGCTGAATGGATACAAAAACAAGACCCATATATATGCTTTCTATAAGAGACCCACTTCAGACCTAGGGGCACATACAGACTGAAAGTGAGGGGATGGAAAAAGATATTCCATGCAAATAGAAATCAAAAGAAAGGTGGAGCAGCAAGTCTCATATCAGACAAAATAGACTTTAAAATAAACACTATTGCAAGAGAAAAAGAAGGACACTACATAATGATCAAGGGATCAATCCAAGAAGAAGTTATAAAAATTGTAAATATTTATGCACCCAACATAGGAACACCTAAATACATAAGTGCTAACAGCCATAAAAGGGGAAATTTACAGTAACAGAATCATAGTAGGGGACTTTAACACCACACTTTCACCAATGGACAGATCATCCAAAATGAAAACAAATAAGGAAACACAAGCTTTAAATGATACATTAAACAAGATGGACTTCACTGATATTTATAGGACATTCCATCCAAAAACAACACAATGCATTTTCTTCTCAAGTGCTCATGGAACATTCTCCAGGACAGATCATATCTTGGGTCACAAACCAAGCCTTGGTAAATTTAAGAAAATTGAAATCATGTCAAGTATCTGTTCTGACCACAACTCTACGAGACTAGACATCAATTACAGGAAAAAATATATAAAAAATACAAACACATGGAGGCTAAACAATACACTACTAAGTAACCAAGAGATCACTGAGGAAGTCAAAAAATACCTAGAAACAAATGACAGTGAAAACATGACGACCCAAAACCTATGGGATGCAGCAAAAGCAGTTCTAAGAGGGAAGTTTACAGCAATAAAATCCTACCTCAAGAAACAAGAAACATCTCAAATAAACAACCTAACCTTACACTTAAAGCAATTAGAGAAAGAAGAACAAAAAATCCCCAAAGATAGCAGAAGGAAAGAAATCATATATATCAGATCAGAAATAAATGAAAAAGAAATGAAGGAAACAATAGCAAAGATCAATAAAGCTAAAAGCTGGTTCTTTGAGAAGTTAAACAAAATTCATAAACCATTAGCCAGACTTATGAAGAAAAAAAAAGAAGACTCAAATCAATAGAATTAGAAATTAAAAAGGAGAAGTAACAACTGACACTGCAGAAATACAAAGGATCATGAGAGATTACTACAAGCAATTCTATGCCAATAAAATGGACAACCTGGAAGGAATGGACAAATTCTTAGAAATGCACAACCTTCCAAGACTGAACAGGAAGAAATAGAAAATATACACAGACCAATCACCAGCACTGAAATTGAAACTGTGATTAAAAATCTTCCAGCAAACAAAAGCCCAGGACCCGATGGCTTCACAAGCAAATTCTATCAACCATTTAGAGAAGAGCTAACACCTATCCTTCTCAAACGCTTCCAAAATATAGCAGAGGGAGGAATACTCCCAAACTCATTCTAAAAGACCACCATCACCCTGATACCAAAACCAGACAAAGATGTCACAAAGAAAGAAAACTACAGGCCAATATCACTGTTGAATATAGGTGCAAAAATCCTCAACAAAATACTAGCAAACAGAATGCAACAGCACATTAAAAGGATCATACACTATGATCAAGGGTGTTTTATCCCAGGAATGCAGGATTCTTCAATATACGCAAATCAATCAATGTGATACACCATATTAACAAATGAAGGATAAAAACCATATGATCATCTCAATATATGCAGAAAAAGCTTTTGACCAAATTCGACACCCATTTATGATAAAAACCCTCCAGAAAGTATGCATAGAGGGAACTTACCTCAACATAATAAAGGTCATATATAAGAAACCCACAGGCAACATGTTCTTAATGATGAAAAATTGAAAACATTTCCACTAAGATCAGGAGCAAGACAAGGTTGCCCACTCTCACCACTGTTATTCAACATAGTTTTGGAAGTTATAGCCAGAGCAATCAGAGAAGAAAAAGAAATAAAAGGAATCCAAAGTGGAAAAGAAGAAGTAAAACTGCTCCTATTTGCAGATGACATGATACTATACATAGAGAATCCTAAAGATGCTACCAAAAAACTACTACAGCTAATCAATGAATTTGGTTAAGTAGCAGGATACAAAATTAATGCACAGAAATTTCTTGCATTCCTATACACTAATGATGAAATATCTGAAAGAGAAATTAAGGAAACACTCCCGTTTATCACTGCAACCAAAGGAATAAAATACCTAGGAATAAACCCACCTAAGGAGACAAAAGACCTGTATGCAGAAAACTGTAAGACACTGATGAAAGAAATGAAAGATGATACAAACAGATGGAGAGCTATACCATGTTCTTAGATTGGAAGGATCAACATTGTGAAAATGACTATACTACCCAAAGCAATCTACGGATTCAATGCAATCCCTATCAAACTACCACTGGCATTTTTCACAGAACTAGAACAAAAAATTTCACAGTTTTTATGGAAACACAAAAGATCCCGAATAGCCAAAGCAATCTTGAGAAAGAAAAAGGGAACTGGAGGAATCAGGCTCCCAGACTTCAGACTACACTACAAAGCTACAGTAATCAAGACAGTATGGTACTGGCACAAAAACAGAAATATAGATCAATGGAACGGGATAGAAATTCCAGAGATAAACCCACGCACATATGGTCACCTTATCTTTGATAAAGGAGGCAAGAATATACAATGGAGAAAAGACAGCCTCTTCAATAAGTGGTGCTGTGAAAACTGGACAGTTTCATGTAAAAGTATGAAATTAGAACACTCCCTGACACCATGCACAAAAATAAACTCAAAATGGATTACAGACCTAAATGTAAGGGCTGACACTGTAAAACTCTTAGAGGAAAACATAGGCAGAACACTCTATGACATAAATCACAGCAAGATCCTTTTTGACCCACTTCCTAGAAAAATGGAATTAAAAACAAAAATAAACTAATGGGACCTAATGAAACTTAAAAGCATTTGTACAGCCAAGGAAACCATAAACAAGACAAAAAGACAACCCTTAGAATGGGAGAAAATATTTGCAAACGAAGCAACTGACAAAGGATTAATCTCCAAGATTTACAAGCAGCTCATGCAGCTCAATAACAAAAAAACGAACAACCCAACCCAAAAATGGGCAGAAGACCTAAATAGACATTTCTCCAAAGAAGATATACAGATGGCCTACAGACACATGAAAGAATGCTGAACATCATTAATCATTAGAGAAATGCAAATCAAAACTACAATGAGATATCATCTCACACTGGTCAGAATGGCCATCATCAAAAAATCTAGAAACAATAAATGCTGGAGAGGGTGTGGAGGAAAGGGAACACTCTTGCACTGTTGGTGGGAATGTAAATTGATACAGCCACTATGGAGAACAGTATGGAGGTTCCTTAAAAAACTACAAATAGAACTACCATACGACCCAGCAATCCCACTACTGGGCATATACCCTGAGAAAACCATAGGTCAAAAAGAGTCATGTACCAAAATGTTCATTGCAGCTCTATTTACAATAGCCAGGACATGGAAGCAACCTAAATGTCCATCGACAGATGAATGGATAAAGAAGATGTGGCACATATATACAATGGAATATTACTCAGCCATAAAAAGAAATGAAATGGAGGTATTTGTAATGAGGTGGATGGAGTTAGAGTCTGTCATACAGAGTGAAGTAAGTCAGAAAGAGAAAAACAAATACAGTATGCTAACACATATATACGGAATCTAAGGGAAAAAAAAAAAGACCATGAAGAACCTAGTGGCAAGACAGGAATAAAGACACAGACCTACCAGAGAATGGACTTGAGGATATGGGGAGGGGGTGGGGTGAGATGTGACAGGGTAAGAGAGTGTCATGGACATATATACACTACCAAATGTAAAATAGATAGCTAGTGGGAAGCAGCCGCATAGCACAGGGAGATCAGCTCGGTGCTTTGTGACCACCTAGAGGGGTGGGATGGGGAGGGTGGGAGGGAGGGAGATGCAAGAGGGAAGAGAAATGGGAACATATTGTATATGTATAACTGATTCACTTTGTTATAAAGCAGAAGCTAACACACCATTGTAAGGCAATTATACTTCAATAAAGATGTTTAAAAAAAAAAGAAGATGTGACACATATATACAATGGAATATTACTCAGCCATAAAAAGGAAACGAAATTGAGTTATTTGTAGTGAGGTGGATGGACCTAGAGATTGTCATACAGAATGAAGTTAGAAAGAGAAAAACAAATACCGTATGCTAACACGTATTTATGGAATCTAAAAAAAAAAAAGTTCTGAAGAACCTAGGGGCAGGACAGGAATAAAGACTCAGATGTAGAGAATGGACTTGAGGGCACGGGGTGGGGGAAGGGTAAGTTGGGACGAAGTGAGAGAGTGACATGGACATATATACACTACCAAATGTAAAATAGATAGCTAGTGGGAAGCAGCCACATAGCACAGGGAGATCAGCTTGGTGCTTTGTGTCTACCTAGAGGGGTGGGATGGGAAGGGTGGGAGGGAGATGCATGAGGGAGGAGATATGGGATATATGTATACATATAGCTGATTCACTTTGTTATACAGCAGAAACTAACACAACATTGTAAACAATTATACTCCAATAAAGATGTTTAAATAAATAAATAAATAAGCCAAACTCATAGAAAAGGAGAGTATATACAGGTTGCCAGAGACTGGGAGAAGGGGGAAAAGGAGAAAGTATTAATCAAAGAGTACAAAGTTTCAGTTCTACAAGATGAATAAGTCCTAAAGATCTACTGTAGCACGTAGAGCCTATAATTAATAATAATGCACTATATACTTAAAATTTGCTGAGAATAGATGTTAAGTTTTATTATTACAAAATTAATACTAATAAAAAGGGGGGGAGGAAACATTTGGAAGTGGTAGATACGTTATGGCATAAATTGTTGATGGCTTCACAGATATATACTTATCTCCAACCTTGTCAAGTTTATACATTAATTATATACAGTTTTTGATATGTCAATCATACCTCAGCAAAGTTTTTTTTTAAGAGCATTTTTTTCCTAAAATAACCCTACCTTTTTCTCTGTTTTCACATATGCTCCAAAAATCTCAAATATCAATGATTGAATTATGATACTCTATTTACCCTAATAAATTAAATGTTTTGAGGAGACCTCAAATATGTTGCAATATATTGGTGGATATGCAGTATAGAAGAAGAGCTTGCAAATATAAACATTTAAGATAAATGTCATACAGTCTATGACACAGGCATAAGAGATAGAACTGAATTTGAAACTTGGCTCCATTACTTCCCAGCTGGTGACATTGGGCAAGTTTCCGTATCAGAAAATGGAGATGGTAATTATCCTAGAGGTACGTTTTTAACATTAAATGATAAATGCACATACTGTCTCGGCAGAAGCTCTGTCACTTAATAAGCACTCAGTAAATGGTCATTATGTCACTAGCTTATTTTGAAGGGTAGCATAGGAAGAGAAAGAGAAATGCTCATCCAAGTGCTGATAACCTAAATACTCAGTGAGCTTAATAAAATTCAGGGTTTAGTCTGAGGCAACTTAATTAAATATAGTCATTCTCTCACTTCGTTTCCCTATAACTCAATTTTGGAAGGAATCTAAATTTTAAAGGAGATGGACTCTATTTTTTTGCAAGTGCTTGCTTTAGCTTCATGATGTGAAACAGCAAAGCAGATGTGATACTAGGAAATATGAGATGGCAGAGAGCAAACTTGGTGGGCCAAATAGAATTTCTGTGGGTGTAATGATTTTTAGGAACTGACAGCAAGCTGTCTAATACCATATTTCCATATTCATCCTCCAGTAGTATGAACCACAAAATTCCTAGCTCAAAACCTTCCTGGTTGGCTGGGTGATAACTTTGGGAAGTTTTATAGCTGAACTTTAAAATATATCCACATGATTTGGGGCTTTAAATTCAATTTTTGGAACATTAAGAGAACAACAGACATTTATTCTGTCCAAATGTACCATTGGCTCTCTTAAAACCATGCTGCATGATTCTTCTGTGAATGATTGAGAACCTTATATTGCCTTCTTGTCACCATAAGTTCCATGAAAGGCAGTAACTCCTTAATGGATATTTGTTCACCTGTCTCATCTATTCCAGTAAAAAGCTGAAATAAGTATACACTTGAATTGCTTTGAGGATTTATTCAGAGAAATGATCTGTCAGGAGGTTAGTTACATCCACGAGACGTTCATTTCTTCTCCGTGTGTAGTCAGCCACCAGATGGTAGCTCTCCACAGCTCTCATGGACTGCGCATTGGCAGTAATTGAAACATCAACACTCGCTTCAAGGCTCCTGTAGAGGAACCACATCCCCAGTTCTCCAAGTCCTCTGAACCATGAATTTAGAGTGTTCTGCATTTAATGTTATTGTTTTTATTTTGCAAAAGTCAATAACATCTTCACAGAAAATGTTGTACATGTGGTGGAAAAAATCCTTGAAGTTTTATCATTTACATTTTATATAATTTTATCCTGATTCTAAATGGCTCCAAATAGCATTTGTTTCAAGATGGTACAAAACATTGCATGTGATGAGTTTCACTCTAAGAAGGATATTATTTTGAATTGCTTTGATTTCGTTGAAGACATACGTAGATTTTTTTAATGATGGGAAATAAAAATAAATTACTATTTGATTATCTCCTGTATCATTTTCATGACTCTGAGCTAGACAGACAAAAGGACACAAACTGATTATAGCTACTCAAATAAACAATGCCCCATCTCCCTTATTTTTCCAGCAAATACTTTATATTGGTCAAGTTCCTAACTGTTGACAAAATACTATAATAAAATCTTGATTCAATTTATCAAATGTTTATTGAAAACTCACATGTACTATCCATCGTGCTTGGCGTGGCAGAAGAACAAAGATAGCTATGAAATAATATCTGACAATTTGAGGCTTCCTTTCCAGTGGGAGAAACCGAGCATAGAAGAAGACACAAAAAGAATGATTTCAGGGAAATTGTGGTGTTATAATAGAGGCATAAAGAGTAACTTTTCCTCGAAAGAATTTTTAAAAAATCTTTGGAATGTAATAAAAAATAAATTGGATGATCATAGATGAAGATGGGGCAAGGACATTCCAGACAGAGAGAACAAGATTATAAAAGAATAAAATATAAAAATAGCAGCATAAATTCCAGAAAAGAGACTGAGTACACAAACAAAAGGAGAAATGGACTCTGCTCTGGAAGTTAATTGGTGACTTCACAGGGATATAGTTTTCACTGATATGGAATTTTCTTGATATTACTAGAAAATAAGACAAAATAATTATTTTTATTCTGAGATTAATAACTCTTCTTGTATCTCAGAGCAAGTTCATTTTTACATTGCACATCTCCTCAGTACAAAATGGTGAGGTTGAAAGTCAGATTACAAAGAAGTCAAGGACTAAAGGTCAACCACGAAGATCAGCATAAGAAGTGTGGATGGTGTGGCATGTCAGAAAGCATCAGCCCTTACAGATTAGATAGTGTGTAGAAAAAAATATCATACTTAATGGAAATATGTTTCAGATTGGTTGATTGGATTTCCCCAAAATTCGATTTTGTCATGAGATTACTTTAGCAGGAAAAATTCGAGCATGAGAAAATCTGGGAGGCTAAAGAGAATAGTATGAAGAAAGTAATTAAGAACATGAACACTGGAGTCAACACCTGAGTTCGAATCCAGACTCAGGCTTGTAACCTCCTGCAAGTTATTGAAACTCTTGGTGTCTCTGTTTTCTCATCTATATGAGGTAACTAATACATACTTCAAAGTGTTACGGTGGATAAATTAAATAACATAAAGTGCTCAGAATAGTGCCAGAATGTAGTGATCACTCAATAAAAGATACCTATGAAAAATTGATCACAGTTTACAAACGATAAACTAGTGAAGAGCTGATTATAAAAAACAAATTATCTGTTTAAAAAACCTATAACTGCCTCCTCTTGTACATCGAAAAGGAGTGAAATTCTTCTGGCAAAATGCTCTTTCAGAGTTTAATTTCCACCAATTATTCTGTCTCTCCTCAAAGAGAACAGCCATGGTAGCAATGTTCTCGTAACAGTATTTTGAGTGATATTAGTTGCTTCAAATAATTTTTAATAAATCATTTAGTATATTAGTATATATTTAATGTCTGCTAAATCCTACAGGCAAATGAGCTGAAGTACAAAATACATCACAAGTGTTTCGAGTACCAGTACTGAGGATGGTTTTTTTGTTGGCTTTGTTTGGCATTCTCACAGGATCTGAATCAATCTCTCTCTTTCTCCTTCTCTTCCCTCTCCCTATCACCGTCTCCATCTCCACCTCTATCTTTCAGCAAACACTAATCACCATATGCCTGGACTCCACAGTGGGTCTCATCAACAGAGTTATTGCTTCAGATCTGGGCTATAACCGTTTCACAGAGGTCACATCATTCAGACAATACATAGAATGCCATATTCCAAAGGAATTTCAAAGTTGGAATGCTTTTAGTGTCAATTAAAATAAGCTGAGTGGTTTGTGACAGCAAAGAATCAAAATGTATGTGTCCCACATCTCTAAAAAAAAAAAATCTCACGCCAATAGGTAGAAGTGAAAAGAACAACCAATTGATTTGTTTGAACAAGTTTATTTTTATATTAATGAAGAATATTGTTCAACTTCAGAGGAAAAGTCCAAGGTACACACTATTATGCAATTTTACATCCTATGTAACATTGTTTTCTTTCATTTTTACTTACGTATATGGCACAGTCAATGTATCTTTTTTTACATAACACTAGTATTGAGAACTACTTCAAAAAATCAGAAAAACATTTTGAAGGCAGTACTGTAGAGGGTTAAGAAAATCTGATGGCCTTGTCTCTAACCCCAGCATTACCACTTTCTATTGTCTGCCATGGTCTTTCACATAACAAGAACCAGCAGATTATGGTAAATATCAATCAAAGGAACATTTGCTAGATTGTTAAACGTTTACAGGAATAATGTGCACTTAGAAACGATCCAAGCAGAATTTATAAGATGATATGAGATAGTTGAGCTAAACTTTAAAGGATAAGTATAATTTTTAATTTATTTTACTTTTTATTTTAAATATATCAAGCATACAAAAGACTACATCTACATCTATAGCTGTAGTTTAAGGAATAAGAAATAATGTTGACAAGCCTACCACCCACCTTAAGAAACTAAACATTTTTTTACCTCTGAATGCCTGTGCAGCCCCTTCCTCAGTGATGTCTCACTCAGAAATAGCCACTACCCTTGAATTGGAGACTAATCATTCTCTTGCATTTCTTTATACTTTTACCAAATATACATGTATCTCCAAGAAACCATCTTTGTTTCATCTAGTTTTTTAACCTTCATATAAATAACGCTATCTGTATTTTCCTAAGACAAGTTTTTTTTAATTTAATTTTTATTTTATATTGGGGTATAGTTGATTTACCATGTTGTGTTAGTTTCAGGTGTACAGCAAAGTGGTTCAGTTATACATATATAATATCCATTCACTTTCAGATTCTTTTCCCATATAAGTTATTACAGAATAATGAGTAGAGTTCCCTTTGCTATACAGTAGGATGTGGAGAAAAAGGGAACCCTCCTACACTGTTGGCAGGAATGTAAATTGGTACAACCATTATGGAGAACATTATGGATGTTCCTTAAAAAACTAAAAATAGATCCAGCAATCCCACTCCTAGGCATATATCCAGAGAAAACCGTAATTTGAAAAGTTATGCACCCCAATGTTCATTGTAGCACTATTTACAATAGCCAGGACATGGAAGCAACCTAAATGTCCATTGACAGAGGAATGGATAAAGAAGATGTGGTACATATATACAATGGAATATTACTCAGCCATAAAAAAGAATGAAATTTAAAAAACAAAACAAAACAAACAAAAAGAATGAAATAATGCTATTTGCAGTAACATGGATGGACCTAGAGATTGTCATACTGAGTGAACTAAGTCAGACAGAGAAAGACAAATATCATTTGATATCACTTACACATGGAATCTAAAAAAATGGTGCAAATGAACTTATTTACAAAACAGAAATAGAGTCACAGATGTAAAAAACAAACTTGTGGTTACCAGGGGTGAATGAGGGAGGTGGATAAGTTGCAAGATTTGGATTGACATATACACACTACTAAACATAAAATAGATAGCTAATAAGGACCTACTGCATAGCAACAGGGAACTCTACTCAGTACTCTGTGATGACCTACATGGGAAAAGAATCTAAAAGAGTGGACATATGTATATGTATAATTGATTCACTTTGCTGTACAGCAGAAACTAACACAACATTGTAAATCAACTATACTCCAATAAAAATTCTTGATAAATAAATAAAATGGATTGAGTTCATTTTCCATGTTTATGTCTGCTTCATAGGCGTTTGTTTAGATGTAACGTAAAGAGAGTAGACCTATTTAAGCTTTTGTTCCTTTTTCTCTTCTCATACAATGATTTTTTAAAGTAACGTTCAGTATTCTTTAAGCACCATACTGGAATACTTTGCATAAATACCTGTATTGTTCACATTGCTTCATTGTGCCTTTCCTGGTTCTCATTGCCCAAATCAGGACAGAATCTATATAAATCTCTAAAATCCTTAATCATTAACACTATTTCCCTCACATTAAACTCCAACTCAGTCATGAAAATCTTAATGAATCTTAATATGGCTCCATGAACAGTCTCAACTGTGATGGTCCTGAGTGTGTGTGCCAAGCTGATTGAACCATTTTTTTAACAATAGCTTTTTAGTTCAGTGTAGGGAAGGAAAGAGCCTGCTTTTACACAATGCCAAACCTTGAAGAGTTCCGATTTCAGCCTAATCACACAGTCCTTAAATTTTCACTCTGCTTGAATAATGAAAAAGAGTGATATGAAAATTGTATGAAACTAGCATGCCCCAGGACACGTAGGGTACGATGCAATTACATATGCTTCAACAGCTGTAGCAACGTGCTGTAAGGAAGGCTTTTAAGGTGGCAGAAGTTAACTGCACACATTTTAGGGCAGAAGAACACGTGTGTGAAGAAGCAAAGGGAAAGGACACAAACTCCGAAAGGGTGTCAGATTTAGAAATTTGAGAGAAAAAGGATTATTCCAAATTAGAAATGGACATAAAAAGGTAAATGGTGAGCCACTTTTTTCAGTAGAAGAAATAAAAAGGAGAATCTTGGCTGAGTGGAAAGCACTGTATTCCTTGCTCGCCTCCCAAGCATAAAGCTCTTTATGATGTACCTGCATATAAAATAGGATGTCCTCCTGTAAGCCAGGCTGTGATATTTCCCCAGTGACACTGGTCCACAAGGCAGCTCAGTAAGAAAGAGCACATTTTACTGCAATATCTGTAATGACAGTGGCGTCTATCTTGGACTAGATATTTAGGGCCATAGAAACCACAATGCATTCAGTCTTGCCTCCAGCTGAAAAACACAAAGCTTTTGAAAGAGACCCTTTGGGTGGCATTTCTCTAATGAAGGCTGAATCACTTTTTGCAAGCTGTGTGAGTTTGTCACAAAGAAGAGAAAGGGACTGTGTATGATAGTAGGTGTCACACTGAAAATAAAAGTTTCAAAAGGAAAAAGGGAGTAAGTTGTGTTATCAATCTTGGTCTAATCCCTCTTCCCCAGAGGGCTGCCTTTTTACAGAGCTAGCTGGACGTGAGCTATGCTGTTCACTCCTGGTGGGTGTACAATAAACACAATATCTTACAAACATATTCTTCACTTGGCAAATGTTTTCAGAAAGAGTATGTGATAAATCACCAAAAAAGAAATCTTCTTGGATTTTGTATAATTACGGACTCTTCTAGAAATGTGGAGAGGTGTACAAGTATTTTTAATAAGCCTGATACTGTGAATTATAACATTTGCTAAAGGATATTATCACTAGATCTTTAATTGATACTAATAAATTAATTGTACGGCCCTAAAATAATAAAGACGGAGGCTTGCTCAGAGAGTGAAAGTTTACTGTTGAATTTTAATGCATAATTCAAATATATCAGTTTAATTACTCATTCTTCCCCATTCTTTGGACACTTCATTTTGATTAGCTAAATGTGTTTTGAAGACATTTTTTCAGTTTGCTGAAAAAGTCAAAATCTTTCCTAAGCTAGAA
This sequence comes from Balaenoptera musculus, assembly GCF_009873245.2. Taxonomy (NCBI): domain Eukaryota; kingdom Metazoa; phylum Chordata; class Mammalia; order Artiodactyla; family Balaenopteridae; genus Balaenoptera; species Balaenoptera musculus. The sequence goes on from NC_045798.1 coordinate 46,689,738, forward strand.
TGTAAACACAAACACTAAATCATTTGCGAAATATCTGTCAGCAATTTACAATCTCATAACCTCATTTCAAATTAAAATCTCTTAATGCTCTGTCATTCTCCCCGGGGGAGATCAGCTTGAAATTCTCAAGGCAAATACAAATTTTTCATCCAGATTCAACTTAATCCTGATTTCTCATTAGAAGGCTTATTTAGAGTAACATGATGTAATCTGCTTTCTCATTATGGGCAGCTGTGTTTATCAGCCTCCAGCTATATTAAAGGTACAGATATATTCATTCATGATTTTTAAAAAATAAAGCAATTTGAGTCACTTTTGTAGTTCTTTTGTATACCCTTGCCTGAAAAATTTCACCTTAGTTCTGTATGTGGTCAACTTCATTTTTATCTCAACAGTTGGTTATTTTTCAAAAACAGAGTATTTGGGAAAGAAAGAATAACCCAGATTTTACTTGTCCTTAAAGTGTTTTTAATGAGTGAATCTATACACTTTCAAATTAAATTATAAAATTAAAGTACAAAATTAAAAAAGATCTATACCACATTAATGCATAAGATATACAAATATTTGGGAGATTCATGGAGGGGGGTAGTTGAAAGGAATTAAGGCTCATCTTTAAATTATCCTCCAATCTCTAAGCAAGATGATACATAAATCATACCAGAGGAAAATTTTGAAGTTTTTAAGAAGATATCCAAAGAAATTCACTCACTGGCCTGTCTCCAAAAGACTCTTCCTTATATATACATGAAATCTAGCATAGTGTAAAAACTATTTTTTCCTTATCCTTTTCTTGGTATTGATGAAGAGTAATGAACTATAATTTCAAAATAATAATCTTTCTCACACCAGACATCTTGCAAAGTGGACCAGGGACCAGTTACACCATCATATTCACCAGTGTTGGTTGCCAGCTCTACTCCAGATTGTGCATGAGCAGAGAACCAGTCCAAAAACAGATTCACATCTCTGGGGCCTGCAGGGAAATGGAATAGTCCCCCTCATCTCTCTGCTGCTTTGACAACAAGAAGGAGTTTATAGGGCATAGCTTTCCATCTCAGAGGGTCAAGAGTAAGCTAGATACTGCCTTTTGATGTTGACCTCATTTTAAACCCCTAAATCATCTCTATGATTCTAGAATAAATTCTCTACTCTTCATTGATTGATATTTAACTGTACATAGCACCAGTTCCAGGTATAGAGATACAGAAAGATGATTCTGATTTCCTTCTTATTTGATATTATTCAAGTTGATTAAAAAAAAAAACTGTACCACATTACTTTCTTATAATAGTCAAAGTCTGTTTGATGAATTTCTTACAAGCAAAGTATTTCTCTGCTAAGCAGCTATTTCTTGAACACCTGTCATATGAACAGGATTATTGGAGACATTTGGGGGACACCAAGGAAAGAGGAAAAAATAATGCTGTTGCTGGCCTCTAGGAATATACAGTCTCTGAAACAATACATAATCAAGTATAAGAGATTGTCATTGGGCTTCCCTGGTGGCGCAGTCGTTAAGTATCCGCCTGCCAATGCAGGGGACACGGGTTCGAGCCCTGGTCCGGGAAGATCCCACATGCCGCGGAGCAACTAAACCCATGCGCCACAATTACTGAGCCTGCACTCTAGAGCCCACGAGCCACAAGTACTGAAGCCCATGCACCTAGAGCCCGAGCTGCACAACGAAGAGTAGCCCCTGCTTGACGCAACTAGAGAAAGCTGCGCACAGCAACAAAGACCCAATGCAGCCAAAAATAAATAATAAATAAATTTAGTTTTTAAAATATGTTGAAGAAATAGTCATAATTATATATGGTTTGTATATATTTATGTACATATATACACATATATGAATTAATAATCAAGTATAATTATATATATTATATATGCATATTATATATTGTGTACACATGTGTGTATGTGTATGTATAAACATGTGTGTATATATGTATATGTGTGTGAGAGAGATAAAGAGAGGGATATGGCATTCAGAAGTGATCTAATATTTGGGCTAGGAATTTCTAGTTGGATAAGAACAATTGATGGAATAGAGAAAACTTTCAACAAAAGAATAGCAAGTAAAAATTAAACACAAAAGATAGAAAATGAGTTGAGACATCTAAACTACCACTTTAAACCCCCTTGTTATTCCCATTTCCTAGACTATTTTGTTGATGGTGAGTGGTTTCAGGTTTTAGATGGGCTCTTCTGCCACAGATAGATAGATACTGGTGTTTGATCGAAGGAGAGGGCAGGAGAACTAAAAGGAACGTGCTGCTTTACTGACACATTAACTAATACAAAAGCTGTAAGCTCAACTCTTTTCTTTCATCTTTTTACATCCATTATAAGACAAAGTTAAAAAATTTAAGAATTTTGAAAACAATCCAAAAAAATTAATGTCCATTTTTATTGGTTAATGATCATAAATCAGTCCGTTATACAACTGAAAATGGTTTTTCTTGATGTAAGAGATGCAACTTATTTATTCAACTGAAAGTCCCAAATATTAGCTAAATGTTTACAAAATATTTCAAAAACACAATGCAAATATTGTGAATTCAATTCTAAGTTCAGAAAATCTCAGACAAACTTGCTGGTCGAAGAATTAGGAACCTTCCATTGCTGAACTAGCTCACAAAGGTGCATGCACCAACAAGCCACAAGGTGACATTTTCCTAGGATTAATAGTTATGGTTAAAAAATGTCTCATACACATCATCCTACAAGAAAAACGGAAAGCATGCATTAGCCTGGCACCAGCATGCACCACCTAATAATGCTGGTACTCACTCCTGGTCTCCTGTAATCTGAATCCCTGTTGGACAGCTGTCTAGAACAGGCTATGGCTTCCTTACCTTCCCTTTAGCTGAACTTTCTATCTTAACAACTTTCTTACCTAGACCCACAGTATTTTATGGCCTTTCCCTGGCCAGTCAGACTGATCCTTTCTCTTGTTGGTCAGTCTTATCCTATTGTCTCCTAAACCCCAGTGTGACAAAAAGGCATCCTGCCTTTACCCAAAGTTACCACAAGTCCTCCATTCTTTAAAACCCTATCAGTTAAGAACAGACAATGCAGTTAGACAATGCAAATAGTATTCAATGGTCACCAAAGACTAAACTAATTTTTGTTGGGAAAAACTCATACATTTATATATCAAAATAATGCTTTCCTTGGATCTTGAGCAAAATCAAAGCATCGGTGAATAGTAAGTGGAAAATAGGGGAGGGGAAAGAAGAGAGAGGATATCTGTGTCTATCTGTATTTGCTGAGACGTGCCTATGATGCCCAGAGTTTTATGAATGATTAGGGCTATAGTTAGGGTGAACATTTATCTTGGTTTGCCAGAGACAGTGATAAATTTTGCCTTTTCCTGGTGTAATTACTAAGAGCATCTTTATTACACTTCAAGGTGTTCCCGTTTGAATAATAAATCTCATGATCATTCTACCTAGAGTCAGAGAAGTTGTCGTTGTGAGGATGCGTTGTAAAAAAAAAGTTTTGACTGAGAGAAGAGTGTCACGACTTGTGCAAAGCAATGAGTCAACAGTAGGCAGTGAAATGATAGGAGACCAGGACTGGAGGTTGGGGCTGCTGATTCTTATGTGGGTGAGAGTGAATATATTTGCTTTTGTGGAGTGCAGTGTTTGACTTTAAATGTTACAGAAAATGAGATCAACTTCGCAGAGAGAATCCTAGTGATTAAGAATTTTGAAGCCCGTAATTTAGAATTTTAATTAGACTTTAGCTAGTAGTCATCTTCCTTCTCAGAAGAGGAGCTTGGCTGTCCAATTTATACAGACAGATTCTTGATTCTTGTTGCTTTAGAAAGTCTCAGTTGAAGGCACAAGATACTGACATCAGCATAAGTGGCTGTTGTCCTGGTCTAGACACAGTACGGGTAAAATACAGACCATGATTGTGCCTGTGCAGGTTAAGAGGGGTCAAAAAGAAATAAAAACCTCAGCTATAGATACTGTGAGGGTGATATAAAAGCAGCATCCCTTCTCAAATGATACATCTACATTTCATTTACTTGGAGAGTATAAAGAGAAAGGCATTTGAAATATTAATTAATAAGGTGCATCAAGATTTTTAATTTCAATGAACTCCATTTCTTTATTGACTTTTCTCCTATTTGTGTCTCAGGAAAAGAAATAAAAGCAAAATGTTAACCAGATAGTATAAATACATCTTAGGTTATTTATTTACTATACACACGTCTTACATATTTTAATATTTATGTGTTTATTTTGTGCCAGTCTGTGGACTAGGTGATGGAGGAATGACAAGGAGCAAAACAGAAAACGGTTTATTTGCCTTCAATGGGGCTCCATTGCTCATAACATGGAGAATTGGGACCATGCTTTTGAGGGAAGTAACATAGAAATATATACCAAGGGCCTATATGTCCATATCTTTTAGGTTATTAATGTTCCTCAACAATTAATTCTAGTGAAATAAGGACAATTATAGACGATAAAGTCCAGTACACAAGATCTTGCTTGCAATGGTGTCCGCAATACCAAAAGTTAGGCAACCGATAGACTATTAAGTAAACACACACAAACACACACACATATAATTGCATGTCTGCTATTTCTAGATTACTTTAAAAACTAGAATGTAAAAATACAAAAATAAATGTGATTGTTTTGGAGGACAGTGATTTTATAGATTTTTTTCTCTATCTTAAAAACTTTCTGTAATGTCATTTTCTCAAGTCCATTTTTAAATAAAAATAAAGAATAAATTCACATTAGCCTAACAAATAATTAAGAATGTAAGACACTAAGGCTTGAAGTTACTTTCTTCAAGATGAAAAATTAAACACTTATGAAATGAATATTTCTTTGCTTCATTCTATACATAATAATGAGATGAAGCCTCAGTGTGATTAAAAAAAAAAAAAAAAGACCATGGGCTGAGAGTCACAGGCTGGGGTTTTTGTTGCTTTTCTGTCAATAGTCAATAGCTAACTCTGACTAAAATTTCTTGGACTGTAGTTACTTATCTATAAACTGATGAATCTGAACTCAATTAGCTATTGGTCTATAAAAAGCTTTAAAAAAAGAATAAAAACATTTTAAGTCTATGAAAGGCTGCTATTACAAACAGCTACAACTAATTACATTTCCATTGTAAAGTGAACCTCATTTGAAATAAGGTTTACATTTGTAAACCTGCATTTATCTTTTTATGCTTAAAATGTAATTTTATACATCACTGATAAATCCAGAGATACACAATTTTAATATAAATCCATAAAAATAGTAGGCAGTATCATCCTCAACTTAGAAAAAATAGCTATCTTGCCTTCTTTCTTATTGTAAGAGTACTGGAGTGTCAAGGAGCCGTTTGAAAAAAATCTCGTGTACCGTATGACATTATAACTCTTTACTAAATGAAACAAAAAGATAGAGAGTCCCCTGGGTAGCATGTCCCTAATGAACAGAGAGTTGACATTAAAATGTGACCAGTTGACAGGATAATCTGAAAACCTCGAATGTACTTAGTGCATTTGTATGAATAGCCAAGAGACAGGAGCTAAACAAAATTACTATCTTAATTTATTTTGTCATTGTTATATGCATTTTAATTGACACAAATTGTTTAAAAGTTCTTTTTTGAAGAATTTTGCATTCATAAAAAACAGTCATGTGGAAAATGCATAATAGATTGAGTAAAGGCAGGGCCTATTCCATATACATATTTCTATGTATACATAGATTGTCCTCAATACATACATATTTAACAATTAATAACTAATACTGAAAAGTAAGTTCCATGGGAGCAGGAATTTTTGTCTTTTTGTTGACAGATGTATACCAACCTCCTAGAAAAGTGACTGGCACATAGTAGGTGTCAATAAATATTTGTCAAAAGAAAGAGCAGATGATACACAGGAAAAATATCCAATTTCTCACCTAAGCTCATTGAGTTATATTATTGTTAAAATGTCCCTCTCAAAAATGTAGTATTTAGAAAGAAGCTTAGCAGTTTAGTTGTAGGGATAACAAAAAGGTGATGGTGAATGCAAAAGTAGATGAACACAGGCCCATGAACTACCTTCAATCTTCAGCATGAATTATTAGATTACTGGATATGTAAATGCTTTCAATAATTTCTTCATAAAATGGAGCAATAAACATACTAGCATGTGATATATCTATCTGAGTATGTTTACTGGTTATTTATTTCTTCATATCCAAAACTTAGTGGCTTAAACCACAATGAACTTTAATAGTTCTTAGAGTGTCTGTGTGTCAGCTATGTGAGGATGGCTCATCTGGGAAGTTCTGACTCAGGGTCTCTTGTGAGGTTACAGCCAAGATGTCAGCCAGAGCTGGAGCCATCTGTAGGTTTGTCTCAGGTTTGCAGATCTGCTGTAAAGAAGGCTCACTCACAAGACTGACAAGTCGGTGCTGACTGTTAGCAGGAGATCTCAGAGTCTCCCCGCCCGGGCTTTTATCTTGGCTTCTGGAGCATGGTCAGAACATGGCAGCCTTGTGGCCTGAGAATGAGTCATGAAGAGAGCTAAAGATAGAAGCCACGGTGTCTTTTGCACCCTAGGCTCAGAAGTCACACTCCGTCACTTTCATGTTATCCCATCTTTTGAAAAGGGTCACTAAGTGCAGCCCACATTCAGCAGAGGGGAAGAGTGAGGCTGCTCCTTCTGAAAGGAAGAATATATTTGTGGACATACTTTAAAACCACCAAAACTATTTAGCTGATTTTATATGTAAGCTCCTTATCCATTGCTATATTCATGAAGGGGAAATAAACGAGGTTGGGAGATTTTCAATTTTACAATAAAATGAGTCATATAATCATCCAAATAGATATTCCTGCACACTAAGAATCTTGCCCCCCAAACTAGTCAAGTTATTATCTCCATTTTTCATTTCATTTTGTCTATGAGCACATATTATATGTATAGGAAAACTTTATTACCAAAGGGTCTAATATTTACTGTGTGGACTATTGTAGGTATCCATAAGAACCTCCTGGGGAACATGTATTAACAATGCAGATCCTTGGGTTCCATCCCAGCCCGACTAAATTAGAATCTTGTGTATAAGATACTGGGATCTTCGTTTTTGACAAGCTCCTAAGGGTGATTCTGATTCTGGGTGGTCCATTAACTCTAATCTAATAGGCTCAGGTAGAAAGAACTGGTAAAACAGGGCATCATTTTTAGTGTAACCATGCTAAAACAAGTGTCTGGATATAATTTCCCATGTCAGGGGCTAGTTAATGGAAATAGGATTGCAAATGTGTTTTGTTCCAACTTTATGAACTACAGCATCAAATAGAACTACTAGAGGAAAATCATAATGTTTTCCACAACTCTGCTGTAGGTTAGGAACCAAGCAGGAAATATGGATAGGTTTAAATTGTTACAGAAACCTGAAAATTTTTTGAAGTGAAATATTGCATCATTTAAAATTAGGCTTCTGAGTTACAAAGCAGGAAAGGCAAAGAAATCAAGCATCACTCGTCACCAGTTACAGAAGATATTATGGAAAATGTTGCATCATAACAACAAAAGGGAGGAGAAAGTTCTGACAGTGACTCTTTCTATACAACAGTAATGTTTGCAACTATCTTCTGAAAATAAAGAAACAAGCCATTGTTTAATATTTGTAAAATGTCAGGAAATAATTAAACAGCTCTAACTTTATTAAATTTTAATTGTATTAAAGCAATTTTCAGTGCACATTATTTTACATTACTTTTTAAGTAAATTTGGAGCTTTGTGAAAGATGGCCTACAGCTCTATCTTTTTCCATTCATTCACAATACTGGAGGAATGCAGGCAACAATATATAACATGGATATAAAGGTAGGACACATATTTTTAATGGACTCCTCTGAACATATACATACAAAATTTATATCCTTGCAAGATACTCATTTTGTCAGCTCATAGACTTCTTGCATATACCACTCATGCATTGAGGGGTTACATTCAAAATCAGTTAATAAATTAACACAAAACAATGTTATATGTATGATATGTAGAAGCTACAAATATGAGTCCTAAATACAAAAACTAGTGAGTGCCAGAGCCAAAATTTGAATACCTTCTGAGCCACAAATCCCATTATACCATCATCGCACCACCCTTCCTCCCTGAAGAGATAGGTACATGTTACTTTTGACCACAAGAGTCTTATTTGTTTGAATTCCCATGTTTTCACCAACTTTGTGTGAATGTTTTATTTTTCCTTCGCAGTTAGTCTTTCCGTACCTATAATTCTACGTCTTCCTTTCAATGTAAATAACATTTTACATGCAATATGTATATAGTTCCAAAAAAGAAAGTATAGGTGGTGGTGGTGATGGTAGGAATCAATTTTAAAACGCTAAGGTATTCATGATACACACTTTATATGTATGAATTTAGGAATGTAATTGTAATGTCACAATGATACCTTAAAATTTGTACAGATAATTATATTTTATGACATTTACTGAAACTTATGTTTAGCCTTTTTAATAGACAGGCTTTACGTTATTAACCCTAAAGATCCAGGACCAAACAAGTTAATTTGATTAGAATTGTAATACTCAACAAACACTGTCTGATGGCGCTCACATTTCGGAAGTAAGGAGTTCCATATTCACCTTGCAAATGCGAAGTCCCTCAGCATGTTTATCACTGTCTATCTGGAAAAGAAAATCTTTTCTTACTTTTCAATACCTACTGGCTCTGTATACTAGTTTAAAAAAAAAAGAAACTAAGTAGCAATAGGTGAATGATTAAGTGACATTAGTTTCAATTTTAATAGGTTTAAAAAATGTTATCTGTGTTTAGGTTATATATTGCTACATGACAAATTACTGCAAAACCTAGCCATTTTGGTATAATCTAGCATGTTTATGAGTCAAGAATTTAGTCAGGGCTCTGACTAAATTCACTAAATCACTAAGTGATTCTTTGGCTCTATGTAGTGTCAACTCAGTGGTCACTCAGTGGTATCCGGCTACTTATTTTCTCTGATTGAATAAATAGATCTCAAATGGATGAACGAGCCTGGAGAGTCCAAGACAGCCTCAGTCACATTCCCTGTGCCTTGGCTGGAAGGCTGTTCTCAGCTGGGACTGTTCACCAAAGTGCTCACCCCTGGTCTCTTGAGCATATTAGTCCCAGGGCTGCTGGCCTTCTTTCAGTGTCTCAGAGCTCCCAGAGACTGTGTTTCAGAGAAAGGATACAGAAACTGCCAGTTTCCTATGGCCTGGAGCTGGAAGCTGACATAGTGTCTCTTTTGCCATTTTCTATCTGTCCTGGCTGTCACAGAGCACCCCAAGATTCAGGGAGGTGGGTCACAGATTCAATCTCTAAATAAGGAGAGTAACAAAGAATTTGCAGCCATTTTTAAGCTGCCATAATTAACCAGGGCTCTTTTGGTTGCAAATAACAGAAAACTAAATTGAAACTGAATTAAACAATAAGGAGACATTGTTGGTCACAGAACCAAAAAAAGACATGGGCCTTGTATGCAGCCTGATTCAGGGGCTTGACCTCTGGATCTAGGAACTGGTCATTTCCCAACTTCTGGCTCTCAGTTTACTGTTATCAGAAGAGTGAAGGATGAGGAACAGCAGAAACAGCACATGTTCATCACACGATTATATCTTCATCCATCATATGCATGTGTGCATATGTGTGTGTATTCACGTGCTTTAAAAGCATTGAAAAATGGTGGTCAGACACAAGGCATGCAGAATAAACTTGGAATAAGAAAGGCTGGCTGTTCTCCCGTTCAGACCTTGAAAGCAGTGAGACCAATTCTGCCACCTCCCAGAGTCTGCGTTTTGTCACTTCCTGGCAATTACCTCTCCCAGGAGACTGAGTTGCCTTGTATTGCCAAATCTGTCAAGAAAATACTAAAGTGCGCCATGTTTTTGGAGACACTTTACCTGTTTCTATTTGCTGCCCACTCTTCTTGGGGGTCAGTCTTACGCCAGGATTCTGACTCCAGACCTACATCCATGATTCCTCTCTTTAATTACCACACTTTGTCTTGTCTGTTGTAGCCTTGCTTATGTTAGAACCCAGCTGAGTTGTATTTATATTGGAAATTTTACATAAAAATCAGTGTTTACCTTCTAATTAATTACCCTGAGTGACTGTCCGCCCATTCCAATGATGTTATACAATTAAAGACTTTTTGTAAGTTAAGTCGTCAGGCAGGGACCGTAACATACTTGGTTTTTTCCTTTATGAAAAATTTCTTTAGTTATTTTTTAAACAGCACATGCTTGTTTAAAGAAAAAAAGTTGAATCTAAATATTCATAAAGCATAAGTTAAATATTCCCCTGTATACTTTTCTTCCTTTTTTATTCCTATTAGGTAACAATCTGCTGTGAATCCCTCTACAATTTTGTTTATGCTAAAATAAACATATTTATCTGTTTTACTTATTTGTAAATGGGGTTATATAATAGACATTCTCTGCAGTCTGCAGCTTTTTTTCACTGAATAATGCATTACAGATATTATGTCAATATATTTAGGCCAAACTCATCTGCATTGCAAACATTATGTCAATATATTTAGGCCAAATTATACAATATTTCATGCCATAATATGCTACATTTTAAAAAATCCTTTACACACTGATGAATGTTTAAGTATCATTTCTACACCTGTTCTTTGTCCTGCACTGAGTGCCCCAGAGATGAAACCTAGAAGAATATTTTAGGTGGGCTCCAAATCCATTATATTCTTGAACACAATATAGTTTATTGATAATTACAGAAGAAGACATAGAATGCAGGTAATATAACAGCAACACAAATAACTTTAGCCATCACCTTTCTATATTGTCTTGTATTCCTACTGTAAAAATGTCTTCGGTATGCAATATCTTTATCTGCTGGCGTTTTTATTTTGAAATGTGATTGCTAATCAATGGTATCTGGCTTTTAAATTTAAATTAAAATTTCCGAGTTACTTTTTAAAATGTTGCATCAATTCAGACTTCATAAGCAATGTAAGATGGTGTTCATTTCCTTGCATAATTACTAGCACTATATAGTATTACTCTTTGTAGTTTTTCTAAATTTGAAGAGATAATCATGATACCTCATTGTTGATTTAATTTACAAAATATATGATTCAAAACGTCAGTATCTCCAAAATGCAATAATCTCCTGTAAACTAATAACAAGAGAAAACACCCCAATGGAAAAATGTACAAGGATTATGAATAAGCAATTCAAAAAAGGAAATCCAAGTGGCCAAGAATCAGACTAAAACATGCTCAGCCTCATGAAAAGTAGAAGACATATCTCCTCAAAAAGGATGTAATTCCCAAGAGGGAGTAATTTCTGTCTGTTCTGTTTACTGATGGCACAACCCCAGCACCAAGAATGCCTGGCACATGACAGGTGCTCAATAACATATGGTGAAAATTTGGTGTCTGTGCAGAGAGGCTGAAAATAATGGAGGGAAGGAAGCTGGTTAATAAAACCCAAAATGACCCCAGACTCATTTATGTCAGATATAACAGAGGCAAAAAAATTAGAAGTGTGGTAAAAAATCAGGTACTAATTGAAGGTACTCTGGCATGTGGAAAGGCCAATAGCTAGGCTTTTAACGAAGGAAAAATGTGCACAAACTCTCTGTACTTTTTGTGTGGTATAGTGGAAGAACACTCTAGATTCAGGCATTGGAGGAGCCTTCAGTGAAATAACCAGTTCTTCATGGGTTAAGCAGTACTTGCCACCCAAAAGTGCTATCCATGTAAACAAAAACTCAAGCCAGCTTCTTATTCCTTCATTCTTATTATGAAAGACCAAATGAGAATCATTAGACATTTGAGGAACTCTTACAAGCCAGAGGAAGAAACAAAGATAAAAAGAAAATGGACCCTAGAGGAAACAGAGATAATTCAGGGAACAGAGAAAGTCAATGAAGGAAAGAAAGGAAGGGAGGATAGAAGCAAGGAAGGAAGGGAGGATGGAAGGAGGGAAGGAGGGAAGGAAGGAGGGAAGGAAAGAAGGAAGGAGGGAGGGAGGAAGGAAGGAAGGAAGGAAGGAAGGACAGATGATAGGAAAGGAGGAAGGAAGAAAGGGCGGAGGGAAGGAAAGAAGGAACCTAATTATTTTCTTCATGGATATTCAACATTGCATCCACAAAACAAGAATCAGATCCTATGAAAAAGTAACAATCAGAAAAAGTAAGGACTAAATCCTAGCACAGCACTAAGTCAGAACACAAATCTAAAGTTGCAAATCAGGAAATATTAGTATAATCATTTTTTAAATATGAAAAAGATAAGTAAGAAATATATGTGGTTAAAAGTAGTTGCCTCTGTGGAGTGAAACAGTGGGGAGCAGTGGTACTAATTCTTCTGGGATATTTAACTTTTGGCCACTTGTATGAGCATAATTAAAAACACTTAAATGATGAAAGGGTATTCCTTCCTGGATTATGGAGGAGGAAAAGAAGGACCTGAACTAAAGTGGTGGCCACACCTCTACACTTTAAAATAATAATTCTTTTTTAAAGCAAGATTGTATGAGAACTATGTCAGAGAGTCTGGAAAAATCATTTGTGACCAGTTTAAGCCTTTGCCACTATTTTGCTGTTCATCAGTCAGCTGTTTCTTAGAGTGATAATAAAGAAATCACAGGGAAGGTGCAGTCTTAGTGATATAGCATTGTGTGCACTGAATGGATATCCTAACTGAGGAAATCAAAATGAAATTAGAATTCATTAGTAAACTATTCATTAGCCAAGTAACAGCTTACAGGAGGCCGAAGACAGATTTATAACCCATCGGCAGACCCCTGTTGAATAGGTGTCACAAAGCAGGTTCAAGGTAAATTTTTGAATGATTATGGGATAGTTCAAAATAAAACTGCTTGGATTTCCAAATTATGCAAGTCTATTTTGCCGGAAAGTCAATTCACTATGTCAAAGCTACAACCTTAATTCTTGAAAAACAGCATGGCAATAAGATTATATTTTATTTCTCCTATGCCAGAGAGAAGAATTCTGAGTTATCCAAGCATCCAGATAATGTGGAAGAAGAAAACTACTGAGGAGCCACTGTTTCCAGCATGAACTGTAGGAGCATGATGGGAAAAAAAAGTGAGTGTATGGACCGTTATTGACCTTCTTATATCTCCATTAAACACCCGGTCTGAGTTTCTTTTGTTCAGGAAGCTTTTGTTACCCAGGTATCCAGTAAGTAAATCTGACAACCTCCTTGTACAAATTCAAACGGCAACTAGTGTGTGTACTATCTTTCACAGATGATGGATATTTTAATCGTTACTTAATGTAAATAGTGCCTTAACTAGAAAGTACTCTGGTGGTGGAAATTTAGATGGGCTAGTGAAAGAGATGATTCCATGTAGCAATCACCAAACCCTTCAAACTTATCACAGTTGGTCACTATTCTCCTGTAGGACCTGAAGAAGTGAATGACATCCAGGGATTGGGTAACAGTGTTGGTGGAAACATGAGAAAGGTGAGAAAATACTCATTGCTTTGGGGTTTTTTTTTCTCATTCTAGATTCTCCTCAAAATCTTCTACTTCTATGTTTATTGAAATTGAGACATAAAGTCATTTCAATTATTTTCTTAGAAATAAAAAGTGAGATACGAAATAGAACTAGAATTTACTTTTTCTCATAACATTCAAAAATTTTAATTTAATGAAACATCAAAAAGAAATTGAGGGGCTTCCCTGGTGGCGCAGTGGTTGAGAATCTGCCTGCCAATGCAGGGGACACAGGTTCAAGCCCTGGTCTGGGAAGATCCCACATGCCGCGGAGCAACTGGGCCCGTGAGCCACAACTACTGAGCCTGTGCGTCTGGAGCCTGTGCCCTGCAACAAGAGAGGCCGCGACAGTGAGGGGCCCACGCACCGCGATGAAGAGTAGCCCCCGCTTGCCACAACTGGAGAGGGCCCTTGCACAGAAACGAAGACCCAAAACAGCCAAAAATAAATAAATAAATTAAATAAATTAAAAAAAAAGAAATTGAGAGGCTTCCCTGGTGGTGCAGAGGTTAAGAATACGCCAGCCAATGCAAGGGACACAGGTTCGAGCCCTGGTACAGGAAGATCCCACATGCCACAGAGCAACTAAGTCCGTGCACCACCACTACTGAAGCCCACGCACATAGAGCCCGCGAGCCACAACAAGAGAAGCCACCGCAATGAGAAGCCCGTGCACCACAATGAAGACACAACACAGCCAAAAATAAAATAAATAAAATAAAAAAGAATAAAAGTTCTTATAATGTAAAAAAAAAAAAAAAAGAAAGAAATTGAAAGGCAAACTTCTAAAACATTTCTGGGCTAGAAGTTGAGGATTATCACTTATAATTCTGTCTTTGTCATCAAATACCTGTATATTCTTTACCTGTCATAGGGTCGCATGTAAATCAAATGAGCAGTTCGGAAAGAGAAAAAGGGAAAGAAAATGTTATTTATATTTTATAGTTATTATTGAGCTGTTTGATAAGGGATAGGATACAATAAAAATACCTGGTCAATAATATACTGTTTTGATAGAACCATACAGTTAATCTATCAAATGACTTAGCACTTCTCAAATCCCAAAACAAGTTACTTTTAAAATGCTTTTTTTTTCATTTTTGAGGTAGAAATCACATAGAAAACTGTCTTTAAATACTATAAAATACCCCCAAAAAAGTATAGCCCATCATCCTAGCAGAAGTGACAATTTTGTACCAAATTTTATTTTAAAATATGATGAATTTCTGTGTATATATTTTTTTCTTTTAGTTTTTTTGTTTGTTTTTTTATACAGCAGGTTCTTATTAGACATCAATTTTATACACATCTGTGTGTATACATGTCAATCCCAATCACCCAATTCAGCACACCACCATCCCCACCCACCTACGGTTTTCCCCCATTGGTGTCCATACGTTTGTTCTCTACATCTGTGTCTCAACTTCTGACCTGCAAACCGGTGCATCTGTACCATTTTTTTAGGTTCCACATATATGCGTTAATATACGATATTTGTTTTTCTCTTTCTGACTTACTTCACTCTGTATGACAGTCTCTAGATCCATCCACCTCTTAACAAATGACTCAATTTAGTTCCTATTTATGGCTGAGTAATATTCCATTGTATATAATGTGCCACATCTTCTTTATCCATTCATCTGTTGATGGGCATTTAGGTTGCTTCCGTGACCTGGCTATTGTAAATAGTGCTGCAGTGAACATTGCGGTGCATCTGTCTTTTTGAATTATGGTTTTCTTTGGGTATATGCCGAGTAGTGGGATTGCCTGATCATATGGTAATTCTATTTTTAGATTTTTAAGGAACCTCCATAATGTTCTCCATAGTGGCTGTATCAATTTACATTCCCACCAACAGTGCAAGAGGGTTCCCTTTTCTCCACACCCTCTCCAGCATTTGTTGTTTGTAGATTTTCTGATGATGCCCATTCTAACTGGTGTGAGGTGATACCTCATTGTACTTTTGATTTGCATTTCTCTAATAATTAGTGATGTTGAGCAGCTTTTCATGTGCTTCTTGGCCATCTGTATGTCTTCTTTGGAGAAATGTCTATTTAGGTCTTCTGCCCGTTTTTGGACTGGGTTGTTTGTTTCTTAAATATTGAGCTGCATGAGCTGTTTATATATTATGGAGATTAATCCTTTCTCTGTTGATTCGTTTGCAAATATTTTCTCCCATTCTGAGGGTTGTCTTTTTGTCTTGTTTATGGTTTCCTTTGCTGTGCAAAAGCTTTGAAGTCTCATTAGGTCCCATTAGTTTATTTTTGTTTTTATTTCCATTACTCTAGGAGGTGGATCAAAAAAGATCTTGCTGTGATTTATGTCAAAGGGTGTTCTTCCTATGTTTTCCTCTAAGAGTTTTATAGTGTCCCATCTTACATTTAGGTCTCGAATCCATTTTGAGTTTATTTTTGTGTATGGTGTTAGGGAGTGTTCTAATTTCATTCTTTTACATGTAACTGTCCAGTTTTCCCAGCACCACTTATTGAAGAGACTGTCTTTTCTCCATTGTATATCTTTGCCTCCTTTGTCATAGATTAGTTGACCATAGGTGCGTGGGTTTATCTCTGGGCTTTCTATCTTGTTCCATTGATCTATGCTTCTGTTTTTGTGCCAGTACCATATTGTCTTGATTACTGTACTTTTGTAGTATAGTCTGAAGTCAGGGAGTCTGATTCCTCCAGCTCCATTTTTTTCCCGCAAGACTGCTTTGGCTATTCGGGGTCTTTTGTGTCTCCATACAAATTTGAAGATTATTTGTTCTAGTTCTGCAAAAAATGCCATTGGTAATTTGATAGGAATTGCATTGAATCTGTAGATTGCTTTGGGTAGTATAGTCATTTTCACAATGTTGATTCTTCCAATCCAAGAACATGGTATATCTCTCCATCTGTTGGTATCATCTTTAATTTCTTTCATCAGTGTCTTATAGTTTTCTGCATACAGGTCTTTTGTCTCCCTAGGTAGATTTATTCCTAAGTATTTTATTCTTTTTGTTGCAATGGTAAATGGAAGTGTTTCCTTAATTTCTCTTTCAGATTTTTCATCATTAGTGTATAGGAATGCAAGAGACTTCTGTGCATTAATTTTGTATCCTGCAACTTTACCAAATTCATTGATTAGCTCTAGTAGTTTTCTGGTGGCATTTTTAGGATTCTCTATGTATAGTATCATGGGATCTGCAAACAGTGACAGTTTTACTTCTTCTTTTCCAATTTGGATTCCTTTTGTTTCTTTTTCTTCTCTGATTGCCGTGACTAGGACTTCCAAAACTATGTTGAATAATAGTGGTGAGAGTGGACATCCTTGTCTTCTTCCTGATCTTAGAGGAAATGCTTTCAGTTTTTCACCATTGAGAATGATGTTTGCGGTGGGTTTGTCATATACGGCCTTTATTATGTTGAGGTAGGTTCACTCTATGCCCACTTTCTGGACATAAATGGGTGTTGAATTTTGTCAAAAGCTTTTTCTGCATCTATTGAGATGATCATATGGTTTTTTTTCTTCAGTTTGTTAATATGGTGTATCACATTGATTGATTTGCATATATTGAAGAATCCTTGCATCCCTGGGATAAATCCCACTTGATCACGGTGTATGATCCTTTTAATGTGTTGTTGGATTCTGTTTGCTAGTATTTGGTTGAGGATATTTGCATCTATATTCATCAGTGATATTGGTCTGTAATTTTCTTTTTTTGTAGTGTCTTTGTCTGGTTTTGGTATGAGGGTGATGGTGGCCTCATAGAATGAGTTTGGGAGTGTTCCTTCCTCTGCACTTTTTTGGAAGAGTTTGAGAAGGATGGGTGTTGGCTCTTCTCTAAATGTTTGATAGAATTCACATGTGAAGCCATCTGGTCCTGGAATTTGGTTTGTTGGAAGATTCTTAATCACAGTTTCAGTATCATTACTTGTGATTGGTCTGTTCATATTTTCTATTTCTTCCTGGTTCAGTCTTGGAACGTTGTGCATTTCTAAGAATTAGTCCATTTCTTCCAGGTTGTCCATTTTATTGGCCTATAGTTGCTTGTAGTAGTCTCTTAGGATGCTTTGTATTTCTGCAGTGTCTATTGTAACTTCTCCTTTTTCATTTCTAATTTATTGATTTGAGTCCTCTCCCTCTTTTTCTTGATGAGTCTGGCTAAAGGTTTATCAATTTTGTTTATCTTCTCAAAGAACCAGCTTCTGGTGTTATTGATCTTTGCTATTGTTTTCTTTGTTTCTATTTCATTTCTTTCTGCTCTGATCTTTATGATTTCTTTCCTTTTGCTAACTTTGGGTTTTGTTTGTTCTTCTTTCTCTAGTTCCTTTAGGTGTAAGTTTAGATTGTTTATTTGAGATTTTTCTTGTTTCTTGAGGTAGGCTTGTATCGCTATAAACTTCCCTCTTAGAACTGGTTTTGCTGCATCCCATAGGTTTTGGATTGTCGTGTTTTCATTGTCATTTGTCTCTAGGTATTTTTTGATTTCCTCTTTGATTTCTTAAGTGATCTCTTGGTTATTTAGTAACGTATTGTTTAGCCTCCATGTGTTTGTGTTTTTTACGGTTTTTTCCCTGTAATTCATTTCTAATCTCACAGCGTTGTGGTCAGAAAAGATGCTTGATATGATTTCAATTTTCTTAAATTTACTGAGGCTTGATTTGTGACCCAAGATATGATCTATCCTGGAGAATGTTCCTTGCACACTTGAGAAGAACGTGTAATCTGCTGTTTTTGGATGGAATGTCCTATAAATATCAATTAAATCTATCTGGTCTACTGTGTCATTTAAAGCTTCTGTTTCCTTATTTATTTTCATTTTGGATGATCTGTCCATTGGTATAAGTGAGGTGTTAAAGTCCCCCACTATTATTGTGTTGCTGTCGATTTCCTCTTTTATAGCTGTTAGCAGTTGCCTTATGTATTGAGCTGCTTCTATGTTGGGTGCATATATATTGATAATTGTTATATCTTCTTCTTGGATTGATCCCTTGATCATTATGTAGTGTCCTTCCTTGTCTCTTGTGACATTCTTTATTTTAAAGTCTATTTTATCTGATATGAGTATAGCTACTCCAGCTTTCTTTTGATTTCCATTTACCTGGAATATCTTTTTCCATCCCCTCACTTTCAGTCTGTATGTGTCCGTAGGTCTGAAGTGGGTGTCTTGTAGACAGCATATAGATCGGTCTTGTTTTTGTATCCATTCAGCAAGCCTGTGTCTTTTGGCTGGAGCATTTAATCCATTCACGTTTAAGGTAATTATCAATATGTATGTCCCTATGACCCATTTTCTTAATTGTTTTGGGTTTGTTTATGTAGGTCCTTTGCTTCTCTTGTGTTTCCCACTTAGAGAAGTTCCTTTAGCCTTTGTTGTAGAGCTGGTTTGGTGGTGCTGAATTCTCTTAGCTTTTGCTTGTCTGTAAAGCTTTTGATTTCTCCATTGAATCTGAATGAGATCCTTGCTGGGTAGAGTGATCTTGGTTGTAGGTTCTTCCCTTTCATCGCTTTAAGTATATCATGCCACTCCCTTCTTGCTTTTAGAGTTTCTGCTGAGAAATCAGCTGTTAACCTTAATGGAGTTCCCTTGTATGTTACTTGTCATTTTTCCCTTGCTGCTTTCAATAATTTTTCTTTGTCTTTAATTTTTGCCAATTTGATTACTATGTGTCTCGGCATGTTTCTCCTTGGGTTTATCCTGTATGGGACTTGCTGCGCTTCCTGGACTTGGGTGGCTATTTCCTTTCCCATGTTAGGGAAGTTTTCAACTATAATCTCTTCAAATATTTTCTCTGGTCCTTTCTCTCTCTCTTCTCCTTCTGGGACCCCTATAATGCGAATGTTGTTGCGTTTAATGTTGTCCCAGAGGTCTCTTAGGCTGTCTTCATTCCTTTTCATTCTTTTTTCTTTATTCTGTTTCACAGCAGTGAATTCCACCATTCTGTCTTCCAGGACACTTATCCATTCTTCTGCCTCAGTTATTCTGCTATTGATTCCTTCTAGTGTAGTTTTCATTTCAGTTATTGTATTGTTCATCTCTGTTTGTTTGTTCTTTAATTCTTCTAGGTCTTTGTTAAACATTTCTTGCATCTTCTCGACCTTTGCCTCCATTCTTTTTCCGAGGTCCTGGATCATCTTCACTATCATTATTCTGAATTCTTTTTCTGGAAGGTTGCCTATCTCCACTTCATTTAGTTGTTTTTCTGGGGTTTTATCTTGTTCCTTGATCTGGTACATAGCCCTCTGCCTTTTCATCTTGTCTGTCTTTCTGTGAATGTGGTTTTTGTTCCACAGGCTGTAGGATTGTAGTTCTTCTTGCTTCTGCTGTCTGCCCTCTGGTGGATGAGGCTATCTAAGAGGCTTGTGGAAGTTTCCTGATGGGAGGGACTGGTGGTGGGTAGAGCTGACTGTTCCTCTGGTGGGCAGAGCTCAATAAAACTTTAATCCACTTGACTGTTGTTGGGTGGGGCTGGGTTCCCTCCCTGTTGGTTGTTTAGCCTGAGGCAACCCAACACTGGAGCCTACCTGGGCTCTTTGGTGGGGCTAATGACAGACTCTGGGAGGGCTCACGCCAAGGAGTACTTCCCGGAACTTCTGCTGCCAGTGTCCTTGTCCCCACGGTGAGCCACAGCCACCCCTCGCCTCTGCAGGAGACCCTCCAACACTAGCAGGTAGGTCTGGTTCAGTCTCCCCTGGGGTCACTTCTCCTTCCTCTGGGTCCCGATGCACACACTATTTTGTGTGTGCCCTCCAAGAGTGGAGTCTCTGTTTCCCCTAGTCCTGTCAAAGTCCTGCAGTCAATTCCCACTAGCCTTCAAAGTCTGATTCTCTAGGAATTCCTCCTCCCGTTGCCAGACCCCCAGGTTGGGAAGCCTGACATGGGGCTGAGAACCTTCACTCCAGTGGGTGGCCTTCTGTGGTATAAGTGTCCTCCAGTCTGAGTCACCCACCCAGCAGTTATGGGATTTGATTTTACTGTGATTGCACCCCTCCTACCGTCTCATTGTGGCTTCTCCTTTGTATTTGGATGTGGGGTATCTTTTTTGGTGAGTTCCGGTGTCTTCCTGCTGATGATTGTCCAGCAGCTAGTTGTGATTCTGGTGTGCTCGCAAGAGGGAGTGAGAGCACGTCCTTCTACTCCGCCATCTTGGTTCCTCTCCCTCTGTGTATATTTAAACAATAAAAATTATTTTCCTTGTTTCAGAGTTGGAAGATAGAAGCAGTACTTGGTTAGACACAAAAATAATGTCTTCGTTTAAAATATTATCCACAAAATCCATTCCCAAGAGTGTAGAGTCAAAAACTGTATGTTGAAGATATAGGTTAATTTTAAGAAAATTTAAATTGCTTTAGGCAAATTATTTTGAGAAAAGGGTTATAATTATTCGTTCCATTAAAATATTTTTCCTTATTCCACTGCAGTTTAACCAAATAAGAAAAAACTAAGGAATTAAATTTTTTTCTGGTTTGGCTAGAATAAAGGATAATGAGCAAATGAGGTAGAGAAGTGGAAAGGAATCAGATTTACAGTACATAAATTCCAGAAGGAGAACTTGAGACATTATTCAGTAGGCAGTGTTGAATCATAAAAGAACACTAAGGTAGGCAATGGCAAAATTATAGGCTACTTTAAAGAAGATTGATCTTGACTATCTGAGAGTTGACCTCTGAGAGTTGTATTCCAGAAGAGCATTGTTAATAAGTCTTTGCTATATGCCAACATCTTAGAAGCAAAAGTATGTGAAGTAACCCTTACTTTGGTCCTGCCCTTGAAGTAAACAGTCACTCAATACTTTAAAATGCCATACAGATGTCAGCACATCACCTTGGTCAGCTAGGTATACTTGACTTGAATATTTTCCAATACCATGTCCTATTAACATCCAAAAAGATCTGCAGATGTCTCAGACACATTTTCATGGTTCACTTTGCCTGCTAGGCTTCTGTTTCTGTGTATGTTATTTCTAGGCTTTACCATGTCTCTCCAGATATGAAACCCAGAAGAATCTTTGAGATGATCCCAAGATCCACTCCCAAAATTTTACATAAGCATAGAAAATTTCACCAGGGGAGATGGAGGAGTGCTTTGTATCACAGCAAGACAAACAACCTTTAAGGGAACATGAACCAGCATCATTTTAAATTATCCTTTAGTCTACTCATCTCCCCAAAGCTTACTGATCTCCATCATTCCAGCTTCTTTTCATTTTATGAGCATCTCTTTTCCTCTCTTTTTCATCACTCCTTATTTTTCTCTTCTCCTCCATTCTGTACCAAAAACTACAAATTACTAATCCCCCACCCATCATAAATATAGCTTCCTTCCCCTACATATGATGAGTTGGTATCTCACAACATTCATGCCACCCTGGCCCCATCTGTCCCTAAGAACGCACACAAAGTGTTTGCAAATGAATATACATCGCTTCCCAAAAGGTCTAAGTGCTAGCTGGTAAAATAAATAAATTTCTCCCCCAATTAACTGCTTGAGAGTTGAAATCTATGTTCAGTACATAAACTATGCACAATAAAGAGTCAATGCTATTTTTTCCAGCTTTATTGAGATATAATTAACATAACATGGTGTTAGTTTAAAGTGTACAACTTGTTGATTTGATACATTTATATATTACTAAATAGTTACCATTATAGCCTTATCTAACACATGCATCACGTCGCATAATTACCATCCTTTGTAGTGAGGAGACATTTAAGATCGTACCAACTTTCAAGTATATAATTATTAAATATAATCACTATGCTGTATGCAGTAAAGATTGGATGCTATTTAGTTAATTTCTTGGGTTAGCAGGCTGGGGGTTGTCAGGGGGCAGAGGTAAATTTTGAATCCAACTCCAGACCTCTATCGCTTATCCCTTTTTGTATCTTCTTAGAGTGTTCATGTGTTTCATTGACTTAATCGAAGGATAAGACCCTTTGAGAATAATTAGCACAGATCTCAGATTTGACCTCAAGATTTGGTCTTTTCACCCCTCTGGCTGTAGTTTCTAGAAGTAAATTTCCAAGTGACTGTATTTTGACTTATGTCTTGGACTGGATGCAATAATTATAAAAGTAAATACAAAGAAAACCTGGAATCCCCACTTCTTTCTGATCTGAGCTACAGTGTTCAAGTCTTAGACTCATGGTCCTCGGTTATAGTAAGGAAAAGAATACTAATATCTGGCCATAGCCCAGTAGAGCTGTAAGAAAAAAAAATTTTTTTTTCCAAGAAAATCCTGTTAAGAGTTTCAAATTAATATTTTGTAATTATAAGTAACACATGTTTTATAGGCAAAAAAACAGTTAATTTTTGCACATTTGAGTATTTTTCCAAGATAAATAGGTAGAAGACTGAAATGTTATTAGATGCTGATACTGAAGCATAGCTCATATGGCTACACACCATGCTTGACACAGAGGATGGACCTATTTTTTTTAAGTTGACGATAAATACATTTGAAAGTAAAGGTTTTAGAAATTTAACTTTTATTCCAGCAAGTAATATGACTAAATATGATTACAGATGGAAAAGGAGAAAGATACATTTATAAGGGAAGTATTATCATTCCACCATTAACACCGTCAATATCGTAGTTAACATCTTCGAGCAATTTTCACGTATCAGCCATTGTGCTTGAACATATACACAATGTTTTAATTAATTCTTTCAGAAACCCCATTTTAAAGATAAGAGAGGTGAGCTTTAGGATTCTTAGGTCAATGACTTAAGGTTACACAACCCGAAAAATGTCAGGTTCACAAGGTTCTAGGACAAGATACCACCCTGCCTTCCAGAACAAATATTTTATGCTTATATAAACACTGCCTTCTGAGATCCAGACACATTGGGACTATAGTAAAAACTTGGGGTAATCCCATATTTCTGTAATTTAAACTAATGAAGAGTCTAGGTGCCTTGGCAATAGAGCGGAAGAAGATAAAGAAGTAGAAACGAATAAGACAAAACTACATATTTTGGGGTGATTGACATCATTAGCCTTCAATTGTGACTGATTAATTTGAATTTTCTTATCACGTTCAGTTTTGCTGTGTAGTCTGTCGTATATTATTGTAGGTAGCTAGCTACATATAATAATTTTTTTTCATTTCTGTGAAATCTGCCTAGGTGCTATGGTGATAGTCATTATAAAATGAGTTAAATAAAATTAAGACCACTACATGTATAGGAAAAAATCAATAAGGTAATAATTTAAAAGTAGACATTTGGTTTTTTATATATTGTTAGAGCACAGAAATAGAATTACATTTGCCCTAAACAGTTGGCATCTCCAGTTTTACATTAATGCATATGAAAGAGGTAGAAAGAAGAAAAGTTAACATAGAGTGATTGCATGAAAAAAGTGAATCATGTAAGATGTTCTATACTGAGACTAAGAGTATATAATAAAGCATATTGTTTTTGGTTTGGGGGTTCTAAAATTAAATTTCAAAACTGATTTTGAAATATCAGTCCATACCTCATACAAGTTTTCCTAAAAGTATGGTTCCTCCCTTTTTGTTCATCTGTATTCAGCAAAAGAAAATGGAAAATACCCTCCTTTTTCTTTGAAACTACTGACTCAATTACTACTTGGTATCTGGCAGACAACCAAGAGTAGACAATTCTCCACATGACAGTTTTTTTTGTCTTCCCACACATTCATCCTCCCTAAATTCAAAATATGTGTCTTCTGATGACAACAGATTGAACATGTCTTTGGAGAATTTGAGAAAATATCCTAGAACTCCTGTGCTTTCACTATCTCCTGTTCACATCTAACACTGCCCATCCCTTTCTCAGGAGCAGAGAAGCTTATGGGAGCTTGAAGACCAGAGTCCATAAAGTTTAATCTGCTCTTTTACATTGTGAGCAGTTTGTAAATCGATTCCTTACCAGATGCTGTAATTCTTTTGGCCTGAAGATAAATTGTTGAATTCCAAGAGAATACAATACTAAGAAAACCATTAACCTTGACAATTCAGAGACCAAATAAAGCACATTATTCATTTGCTGTTCTTGTAAAAGAGTATCAAAAAGTTAAAAGTTAAAAGAACATTCATGTACATCTTTTCACCTATTTAGGAAAAATAATTGGCTTACTTATGAACAACAAGAGTAGAAATTTCATTAAGGAATGTAAAATTAATGGAGAAATGAAAGCTGGGGAATCTCACACAGGATACAGCATGGTCTTATCAGTTATGTTGACAGTCAGGGCTTCCTTTTTTTGTTTTGTTTGTATTGTTTTTGTTTTTAATAATCTTGCTCTAGTGACTTTTTTCTCAACTGAAAACACGACGAGTCTGAGGCAAGTTAGCTATTGGTGATTGGGTCTGGAGACTTTCATTCAGAAAACTTTACGAGATACACTCCCACATGCAGAAAAAGCCCAGGATTCCAAGAGAGAAGCATTCTTATTTTATTATCACACACACATCTCCAGCCTCTGTGAATTTATCATTCCCTTGATGACTACCTGTCTCACCTTAGAAATTAACATATATTTTACTTTTCTTTCTCTAACATTAAAAATTCATTGCAATTAATAATATAGCAGGGCTGTGTATAAAACTAAACTTTCTGCATCCCCTTTTAAATGTTTGTTCCTCAGCAGAGATCCTCTGAGGAAAACATATTGAAAGGATGAACAGTAATTTAATTTTTTATCACAAGCATTAGTGGCAAATAAAGGACAAAAGTACTTTGCAAGGCTAAAGAAAAAAGATGAGATATTCATCAAGGGAAAATACTGCCTTCATACTGACTGCCAGGTCATGCATATTCTTTTTCTTTTCAAACAGAGAAAATCACAAGATTAATATGCAGACCCTGGAAATATTTTCTATGTATGTCACAAGCAACAAATATTGAAGACACTTGCTATACATTGTTGGTGCTTTTAGAGAGATATCTTAAAGCTTTTATGAAAAAAATTAGGTTACTAAACAGCCTTTTTATTAAAACATGAATCTAAAATTCAGAACTGTATTGTTTTCCAAAGTCTCTTGAATCATGATCTTTTCTGAAACTCAGATAAGGGAAAAATCTGTTATCAAGTTAGATTGTTAATTAGCTGTATAAAGTAAGAACAAAACAGAATATTAATTTTGACGGTGCCCAAAGTAGTCATGACATATTCTACTTCTCCATTAATTTTGCTAATTTGACTAACAGAAAGCTTAAAAAGCCTACAGATCAAATTCAGTGAAACAATACTGCCAATCATTGCTTTAGAATTTTGCAGCAGTATTAAAAAGAAGGATTAAAATAAAGTATTATCTTACATTTCTAAGGGAAAGTTTAGAAATTATTTTATATTTGCCTGTCATATTTCTAGGTTCTATAATATTTGATCCATGGGTAATGAAAAAAAATATTTAATCAGGAAGGCTTTATGGTCTGTGAGGAAATAAAACCAAGTCTCATGTAGCAATAACTCTATTAAACAATAATATAATTAAATTGTTCACCTAGACTTGAATTGAAGGTCTCTGTTTAATTATCTGTCCTGACCTTTAATTGCAGACCAATGTTGAGGAAAAAAACTGTAATACTGGCAGCATCCCACCTTCAATAAACTGAATCTTCTCATCCTAGGCCCTGTCTCCAGTTTTCCATTTTTCACCCGTGAGCAATGTTTCCCAAACATGGGACCTTTAGTGTCTCACCAATTTCTTAACAATTTCTTTGCCCTTAAGCCAAAAGAAATAACTGAGTTCCACTTATTAAGTTGTGATATGAAAACAACTTAATAAGTATTTATGTCCTAACAGCTTAGTTAACTATTGAAAAGATAATACACATAATTGAAAGAAACAAGTAATAGCATTATTTCATTCTTAAATAACTGTAATTTCTTACTTGCCTGCTGGGCACTGCACAACTTCTGACATTTGGAAACCAGATTGAACATTTCAAGTACTGATTTGTTCTTTTTATGGCAACAACTTACAAAAAAACCCCAGCTTTTCAAAGATATTATGTAATTGAATGGAATATCATATGATCTAATGTCCAGTCTATGAGAACAACATTGAGCTAGTAATTTTCCCAGCGTTCAGCCAATGTCAAGTATTGACACTTCCTTCAAAAATTTAAAATTCCCATAGCAACTCTAAATTCACTGAAGCCCCCAGAGAAATAGCACAGAGTTTGGGACCTACCTCCCTCAAAGAAATTCTAGAGGGTAATCAGGCAAGCTAGTTGTATGCCTATCCTTCTCTTTAAAGCCCAGATGACAATCTTTTGCTTCCAATTCCAATTTCATCTCCCTCTCTCCTCTCTCTCTCTCTCTCTGGCACACACACACACACAAACACACACACACACACACAACTGATCACCTTCCACCACTCATTTCATTCATTCATTCAAGAAATATTAGATATTATTAAATGTCTACTATAGACACCTTGATAAATTTTATGGACACAGTGATGAACAAAATTCAGTCTTTGCTCACAAACAGAGGTAGTGGGAAAAGCTAAAGAAACAATTACTCAATTATAATGCTATTCTCCTAAGTAGGAAAGAGAATAGCGCATTATGGGAATACATAGACAAGTCAACTGGCCAATCTGGGGAATTTGAGAAGTGTCATATAAACCAAAAGTCTAAAGTTATCCTTAGATATCATATACAAATATTATTCTCTGTAGGGCTCAGTTTTCACTTAAATGATGTACTCTAACATAAACATACTTTTTTCCATCCTTTAAAAATAAAGTCTCTAAAATCGGGAAACATTTGAAAGAGTTGTACCTTTTAAACCATTAAAGGAAAAAAAATAAAGCCTACATCATAATGCACCTCCAAAAATGGTATCAGAGCTAAATAGACAAAAGCAAAGTATGTAAACCTAAAGGGCTCCTCTTTGGGATGGTATTTTGAGGCACTTTGGAAAATAGACAGTCGCTTCATTGGAATTCTGATGGAAGAGTATCAGATTCGCCAACTCACTGAAAAGGATCTTTGGTATCCAGAGGATCTCCAAACGCATGCTTCTGTTTTTGTTTTTGACAATGTTTAAGATCACATATGTATATGCTCACTTAAGTGTATGAAGACCTCAGTACAACTATACCAAACATCATTTTTTTTTCTTTCTTAAAATATTTCTGTTTGGGAAGTCATTTAGGTACCAAATTAAGTATACATCTTACAAGCTTATTGTCTCTGGCTTTCAAGTGGCAAAGTACTGCCATCATTGACATACTTATTACTTCTGTCTATACATTTACACAGTGAAGCTTAAAGCACCTGTGATGCCAGAAGCCCCAGGGCATATTCCAAAAAGTGTTTGTGACATGGCATAGAGAATGGGTATCATCTGAAAGAAAGCATGCTCGCTAGTAAGGCTTCAGTTCTATGCATCCTTTCACAGCCTTCCCTAAGTGAACAAGAATAATAATTGCAAGCTCTTATGCCACACTTACTATGAACCAGATAATGTTCATCATGCTTTACCTATGTAAACTGATTGCCTTCCATACAACCCCATGAGTTAGGTACTCTCATAATCCCCAAATAAGAAATTGAGACCGAGAAAAGAAGCCAGCAAATGGTGAAAACTGATTTAAAATACAGACTACCTGGTTTCAGAGTCTGTTTTCAAACCAGTATATTATACTGCTTCCTGCCCCAGATTTTTATGCTAGTTACTGCCACCAGAGATACACATTCACCTACAACCCCTGAAGAAAGGGAACCTAAGAGGAAATGTTGGGGATTTTTGAAAAAGGAGAACATCCAATATTCTCAAGTTCAGTGGAAAGATTCAAGTTTACAGTTATTGCTAATTAAGATTCTCTTCTTCTCTGAGCTTTCCTTCAAAGGATGTCACCATATTTCACACGACATAAACAGATCTTTCAAGCTAAACACAGTTCTCCCAAATTGGTGTTAACTAATATGTTAGTAGGAGGCATCTGGACCTCTCTCTCTCAGTGACTATATATAAAACCTGCCTTGATGTCCTTTGGCTCTTGCTGCCTACATTTTTAGTCTGTCTATGGTTCCCTAGATTTGATTTTTAGCTCTAATCCTTACTTTTAAACTTTAAAACTGCTTGGCAATCTCGACCTGTTTCCATGATATTGCAGGTGATTGTAGGTGACCTGACCTCTATCTTTCCTGCCATTCCCTAAGTCTTTCGCAAGGACGTGAGCCTCTGTCAACATCTGGCACTGTCATCCCTACCCAGAACCATACCCAGAGGCCTCGGGATATGACCACAGTACATCTGGCAGGAGCAGGGGAAGGCAAGCTCCTTTCCTGACACCCGAGCTGGCTTGAATAGCATGCCACAGAGGTGTTTATCCAGTGAACAACCTATAGTCAGAAAACATTTCTTCAGTAGTCTGTGTTCGAAAAACATTAATATTCAAATGCAACAATATTGCATTGGTTTTCAATGTCTGGCTTTTTCTTGTAACCAGTGAGTCATCCAGGCTTGCAGTCCTTGCAGGTAATTTTCAACCTCACTGCATAAAGGGAAACAACACGTCCTGTATTTTAGAACTTATTTTTTTTCATGCAGCTTCCAAGATTTACATAAATAGCAAGAATAACATGGTTAAAGCATTCTTCAGGTTGGTTTTAAGCAGCGAAGTAACTGAAGTCAAATGTCATGTGACTGTGATTTTTTTTTCTGTTCCGTAAAGAACGATTGTGATAATAACTTGATCATGAGTTTGATAGAAAAGTGTGGGCTCTGTATTGTTCCTAAGCAACAGCACCACCTTCTGTCTGCAGAAATACCAGGTCCCAGTGAAAGCAAAACTTGCTTCGCCATGTGGGAGCCTAATTGGGGGCTTAGGCAAATAATGTAAATCCCATTTTCTCCTTATTTGACATCAGTGAAGTCAAAATTATTTTCAAATAGCCCAAACTGCATTTTAGGACAAATAAACTAAAACTTGCAATGAAGCACATATAAAGAAACATCACAGCTTCACTATAGTTCTGCTAGACCTGCTAAGCTCTTCCAGGTATATGCTTTTATCTATTCTCCCCACATGGAAATTCTCCAAAATAGGCTGTAAATTTCATGGTTTTTACAAAAAAGAAAGTGTGAGCTCTAGTCTGCTACAACTGGAATGATTTAGAGAACCATGTCTCAAATCTTGTAGTCGCCTCCATCTGCTGTTACAGTATGGGGAAAAAAAGAGATCTAGGGGTGTGAGTAAAATCACAACCCCTTGAAGTATGTGTGCCTTCCAAACAAAAAGCTGTGTGAAGCACACATTGTTGCTCTTTTCTGCGCTCTAGTTCAGGTAAGTGAAATAACTGAAGCCTTGAGCAATTAAAGAAATTATAAAGCCAAAGTTAATCTGCTACTAAATTCATAAAATTCATGAAGTAATGCAATGAATAGCAATGTAAATAAATGTGGAGGAGGTCACAGCAGGAGTCTAAGTGGTCCTTGGATAATATCTGGGTAAGTCTATAAAACAGGGACATGGTTTCTCCAGGAGTCTGTCTTCAGGAGAGCTCTTGGAAGAACTCATCCTGAGGTGAAATGAATTCAGGTACCATGTTCTTAAACCAGTCGTTCATCCTAAACCATCGGCAGTAGGACAATTATGAAAACATGGCTTCCATCCTCAGATCTGCCTCGTAAAAACCAAGAAAGCGAGAAAGCTATGACACTAAAACTCTGTAACACGTTGGAACATGGGCAGACCTACCTCTATAAAAAACATCACTTAAGAGGAGTGAGGTTTTCTATCCAAATTTGCCACACACCACCGTGCAATATTGAAATTGTAGAAATCCTGTTCATTATTGATGATGATGTCAGGCAAAGTATCTCCAGTGCTTGGAGAGAGAACTTTGCAGAAGACAGTTTTGGTGAATCCATTTGAAAAACATCCTAGTAAGACTTCTGAAACTACGTGGTACCCAAAATGGGCAGGAAGGATACATAAGGAGGAAGGATTTGCAGGAGACGGTGAGGCTCACTGTGAGAGAGAGAGAGAGAGACAGACAGACAGACAGTGCAATTGCAGTTATCATTGTTATCATAAGCCCTCCGTTTCCACTTGTGAGATTATAGAACCCAAGTGTGAACATAAGAAGGCTCAATTCTGGGGCTTCCCTGGTGGCGCAGTGGTTGAGAGTCTGCCTGCCAATGCAGGGGACACGGGTTCAAGCCCTGGTCTGGGAAGATCCCACATGCCGCAGAGCGGCTGGGCCCGTGAGCCACAACTACTGAGCCTGCGCGCCTGGAGCCTGTGCTCCGCAACAAGAGAGGCCGCGACAGCGACAGTGAGAGTGAGAGGCCCGCGCACCGCGATGAAGAGTGGCCCCCGCTCGCCGCAACTAGAGAAAGCCCTCGCAAAGAAACGAAGACCCAACTCAGCCATAAATAAATAAATAATTAAAAAAAAAAAAAAAAAAAAAAGAAGGCTCAATTCTGGAAAAACAGGAGAAAAAGATACATATCATTGATATTTTATTTCTCAAAGGGCTGTATCCATCCTTTTTGAATTATCTCTACATAGTCAAAGTATAATAGAAAGTTATGAGTTAATTTAAGATGGATCCTTCAGGCAGAAATGGAATCTTTCCCCTTAAAAAATTATGTACATTTCCTGTGAAGTCAACCAAAATTCACTGGCAAATTACACAACTCTCCATTTAGTTTTGGTTAGATAGGTAGACTTGGACATTATTAAGAGTTTTTGTTTTTTCTCTGCCTGGAGACATAGAAAGGAATAAAGGATCTCTTGAAGTTCCTTCCTATCTGTGATTCCGTTTGTTACATTGTTTAAAACTTTCTACAGAAAGAAGTTCCAATTAGAGCCAAAAGTTTCATGGCAGAACTCTGCCCAAGTCCCAAAGTCACTGATTCCCAAGGACTAAGCCACAGTGCCAATATTCCTGTGTACACTATAGGAACCAAAATCGTGCCAAGTATAGAAATGTAGGTGTCCCAAATGTCATTTCAATGGCAAACAAGTGACTTTTCTTCCAGAATAGAAGAAAAGCTTACATAAATTTCAATCACTGCAATTCAATTTTTAAAAACCATTGGCTACAGGAACCCACTGATCAATGCAAAAATACAAGCAGAATAATAGGTTGCAGTAAAAAGTATATAAATTAACCATCAGGTAGAAATATTCGTGAGTTTTTCATAATTTATACTTCTCTTTAATCGTTCACAGTCTGCATTAAAATCTCATTAAAAAGTTCTCAGAACCAATACTCGTGGTGCTATATTTTCTTAGTTTCCCTCTTATAAGAACACTGTCAGCGAGTAAATTATCCTCCTTGTAAATAATACTTTAAGGATACCTGCTTTTCAAAGACTTTTTAATGAGAGATGAGAATGTTAAGGGAATATTCCTTAAGTTTCCCAAAGGGTAGACCATTTTCAAACTACCAGCAACATAAATTGCCACTTGGAGGGTATTTTTTTTTTATGGTTAATATCTGAACAAGTACCTTTCAGCACATTTGCCTATGTTGCAGACTTACTGTGAGTCTCTCACCAACACACAATGACCTTCTGAGACAGCAAAGCCACAGCCGTTCAGTTTATAAAAGCATCATCTGCTTTGTTAACCAGGCACTAGGCAGCTATCTCTAGTGTCTCCCTTTGCCCTGTGTTCCCTGCCAATTTTAATCCAGGAAAAACAGGCCATTTCACATTGGGATTCAGCTTTTCATTCAACGCTGCTGCCCCTTATTCTCCTTTGGATTTTAATCATATTCTTAATGTGAAATAGTGTCAGGGAAAAATCATCCAGGACAGAAGGCAAATACTTAGCTCCTACTTTGCTTAACTATACCACTGCTTTATTCAGCTATTACAGAATTGGAAAGAAATTAAGTATGTGAATTCTTTCTGCTCAGAGCAGGACCCTAAAGATTAAGAATACTAAAGTTGGTTCCGAATAAATCCTTATACTAGGTGTTATAAAACCAGCCTTTCTGTACCTCCCTCTTAAAACTCAAAATTAATCAAGATACTGATTAGAAAGCACTACAATAAGTGAGCAACTTCAAGGAATCCATGAAAGGGAAGGACTCTGGTCCAAAAGAAACAAAATATTGGCCTTCCCTTTCCCCCATAATATCAGGGAACACTGATACTCTTTTCCTCTTCTAATACAATGATCTGTTTGTTGCTTTGTAAATTCCTAGATCAAGAGAGGATAAAAAAACTCAAGGGTAAAAGCCTATCAAAATATATCCCATAATGTGATTGTTTCAGAAATATGCTGGCTTTTGAAACCAAAAAGCCATAAATAAGAAGTTTTGTTACTACCTTATAAAGAAATATAGAGATTATCACTGGCCAGACTGAAATCAGTATTTGCCAAATTTGATAATTTGAGTAACTTCTTTTTTAAAACTACAGTATTACCGTCTACCATTAAAAATCTTTTCTGTTTGTATAGCAAAAATACAACTTTACACCAACATTATAGTAACTCTAAAATCACTCTGCTCTTTTTCCCTATTTGCATTAATTTCAACTACAGAAATACAGGAAGGATTCACCTCCCTTTAGGCTGGCACCTGTCTAAGTATTACCTATGAATGAATAAACCATTCATTAAGAACAGAGATATGTATGTAATGTGGTGGGCAAAGTTTCATTTAAAAAAGAAATTATTAGAATTTAATGATGTTAAAGAAACTAAAATCCAACTGTTCCTTTCTAAATTCTTAAACGGACACATGCCAAATCTTCACATGTTACATACATTCCTTCCTACTTTACCAACTTTCTGCTCTATCAAGCAAATAAGTAGTGAAAGTATTTATCATATTTCTTCCTTGGGTATTTGCTTAAGCAAATTATGAGCTGCCACTTTAAAATATCCTTCTGTTGTCATAAATTCTGAAGAATTCACTGTTCAGAATATCTGCTAAGAAATTTTCCTTCTCTGTCATGAAGAAGGGTCTGAAGCAAAGACAGACGTGAATCATTTTAGAAGATAAATAAGGGATTATTCATTTACAATGAGATTATCAAGAAAGGCAAGTCGTTTGAAGTAAATGGGAGCTCATTTTTTTAAAATGCAGGGGAGCTAAGAGCCTAAAAAATCATTATAGCTTATTTTACATTGGAGAATTGGGAGGTCAAGCCATGAACTTTGTGAATTTGTAGAGGTTTCCCAGAAGCTTACTCAAATCCACTCCTAGGCCAATGTTAAACTTATTCAGCTTATTAGCATAATAACATAAATGACCATTTGCAAAATGAAGACTGATAAGGGTTTCTAAACTCTGCTAGTGAAAGCTCAGGGTCACACTGAAAAATGATAAAATGATAAACAAGGGTCTACACCAGCACCAAACCAGGCAAAAGACAAGCCAGTCTTTTATCCTCCTATAAAAAACAACTAGTCTTATTTCTCTGCGTAAACTTGTTTTTATAATAATTACTAGAAATAAAAAGTAGTAGACTCTACAAGTAATAAAAAATAAATGAGTTGAAAAGAAAATAAAAACACCAAGTATTTTTATTAAATATTCTTAAGGTACTTACTAAGTAAGTTTTAAATTGTTTTATGTTGCTTGGCAATTAACAGAAAAAAAATAAGTGATAGTGACTGACAGATTTTAAACAATACATTTCTTTACTTATTCCAGGCTAAATCATAGCTGTATTTAATTCAAGGAACAAAAAGAGATGAAAACATTTAGCCATGACAACTCTTGGCATTCTTAACAATTTTGAAGCAAAATTCATAGTTTGTATGCATGTTCCATCTATGATTTTTTCCTCCAGCCAAACATCCAATATATTAGAAAAGATATTACTTTGCCAATGCCTAAGAAATACCTAGAGAGAAAAATATACATCAAAAGCTCTATATACTACTTGACAAACCACAGAATCCAAGAAGACTGTATTACCATAAAAAAGCAGAGCATTTATTCAAGACTTCAGATTAGAAATGCTGACAGATAACCATTTAGGTTGTATGGATTAAGCAGAGATATATGCAGGAGGCCTAGATTCTGAATTTAGTTCTATTGCTTACTCATGTGGTTGTAGTCAGGATTAGATTAGGTAGTATAGGTGAAGTACTTAGAGCCTATTGCTGCAAATAATAAGATTGTCTGGTATCCTATTCAACTACTTGACAGTCAATAGATACTTACAGCATACTTTGTAGACAACACTGTGCTGGGTTCCATAGAGAAATCACAAAACTATATGACACAACTTTTCTGAGCCCTTAAGGGGCTTACAGAAAAGACAGGCAGTTAAGAAACATACAGCTAGGGACTTCTCTAGTGGTCCAATGGTTAAGAATCTGCCTTCCAATGCAGGAGATGTGGGTTCGATCCCTGGTTGGGGAACTAAGATCTCACATGCCGTGGGCCCGCATGCTGCAACTACTGAGCCAGTGTGCTCTGGAGCCCGCGGGCCGTAACTAGAGAGAAGCCGGGTGCCACAGTGAGAGATCCCACGTGCTGCAATGAAGATCCTGCATGCCACAACTAAGGCCCGATGCTGCCAAATATAAATAAATAAATATATAAAAAAAAGAAAGAAAGAAACATACAGCTAATAAGAAGGAACGAAATAATGCCATTTGCAGCGACATGGATGGACCTAGAGATTGTCATACTGAGTGAAGAATGTCAGAGAAAGGCAAATATCATAAGACATCACTTATATGTGGAATCTAAAAGTATGGTACAAATGAACCAATTTACAAAACAGAAATTGAGTCGCAGATGTAGAAAACAAACTTATGGTTACCAAGGTGGGAAGGGGGGGAAGGATAAATTGGGAGATTGGGATTGACATATACACACTACTATATATAAAATAGATAACTAATAAGGACCTACTGTATAGCACAGGGAACTCTATTAAATACTCTGTAATGACCTATATGGGAACAGAATCTTAAAAAGAGTGGATATATGCATATGTGGATATATGCATATATAACTGACTCACTTTGTGATACAGCAGAAACTAACACAATATTGTAAATCAACTATACTCCAATTAAAAAAATAAATAAAAAAAGAAACATAGAGCTAAATTATGCTTTGAGTAGAAAAAAATTTGTAGTTCAGATTAAACAGTGATCAAAGAAACCAGGAAAAGAATCATAACATCAGAAAATGTTCTAATTGGAAGAAATCTTAAAATTATCATTTGAAACATCCTCCAAAGTGGAATCCTTCTTAGGTCATCTCTTATTTCCTAATTGATAAAGATCTCTAGCTTTTTTTAAGTCAAAATCTTCCTTTTTGGTACTCCCAGACTAGATGCAGTTTTGTCTTCAGGGAAGTCTTCAAAATTCAGATATTTTGATGTTCAGAGATTTTCTGAAGAATAAAGTTTAAAATAAGTACACTGGGCTTCCCTGGTGGCGCAGTGGTTGAGAATCTGCCTGCTAATGTAGGGGACACGGGTTCGAGCCCTGGTCTGGGAAGATCCCACATGCCGCCGAGCAACTAGGCCCGTGAGCCACAACTACTGAGCCTGCGCATCTGGAGCCTGTGCTCCGCAACAAGAGAGACCGCGATAGTGAGAGGCCCGCGCACCGCGATGAAGAGTGGCCCCCGCTTGCCGCAACTAGAGAAAGCCCTCGCACAGAAACGAAGACCCAACACAGCCAAAAATAAATAAATAAATTAATTAATTTTTAAAAAAAAAGAAAAACTCATAGCTAACATCTTAAAAAAAATTTTTTTTAAATAAGTACACTAACAAAAATGATTAGGAAAATTAAGAAAATTATTGTATTCTTTCTATCAACAGATATGTTTCAACATTATTTTATGTTGTGTTAAGAAATTTGTCATCTATATGTCATCCTCTAAGTCTGATGTGAAGTTAATTCTTCACTAATTATTTGGCTTGATGCCATCCTGAGAAGCACTTACTAGGAACCTATGCCTAACACAGATTCATTCACTGATTCATTTATACAACAGATATGTATGAACACTTCTATGTGCTAAGCAGTATTATAAACCCTGGGGATGGAGCAGTGAATATAACAGATAAAATACTGTTGTTGTCAATTTATCCCTCAGAAATCATGTTAACAACCACAAGAGTGATTTCACTTACCTTCTATTTGTTTGACTCTCTTCCCAATATGTGAAGAAGTAGGGGGAAAAAATCCATTCCTAAATAAATCAGAAGACCTCACAGAGTACACATACAGACTGCCTTGATAATAGTGAATTCCTGAAGCCTTTGAGGGAATAAA
Source organism: Balaenoptera musculus (assembly GCF_009873245.2). Classification (NCBI taxonomy): domain Eukaryota; kingdom Metazoa; phylum Chordata; class Mammalia; order Artiodactyla; family Balaenopteridae; genus Balaenoptera; species Balaenoptera musculus. Next base: position 46,726,458 of record NC_045798.1, read on the forward strand.
GTAATTTGTATTCTAATTCCAAACTCATGAAGAGTCTTAGAGTGTCAAGGAAAGTTGTGCTCTTTGAAGATGATCTAAGTAAAGATATACAGTTCAGCCAAATGTGCTCAGATTACTATAAACTCTTTTCTCTTACCAATTCCTAAAAATGAGGATATCATTTGCTTTGACACATGCTTTTTATTACAGTGACATATCTTAAAGAATTGATCTTGGCCAAGTAAGAAAAATGCTAAACCCTTTGTTTTTTGCTTATGTCCACCATGGAAAGTATCCTGTCTGCTGTCATTAAAACTGCTGGGCTAATAGTAAAGACTAAACAGTTTGTTTCAAACAGATCTGTATAAATAATTGAGAGTTCTGAATGCTTAGCCACTTTTTCAAATCACACAAAATCCTTGAAACTTTACAACTGATATACATCAAAACAACCAAACCCGGAGCTTTTCATCAAGTAAATCAGGCTGAGAATTTTGACATTTCTGCAATTTATTATTTTTTGGCTATTAGTGTAATTGAAAATTGCTCCTAGAGACACAGGTTTGTCCCATATGAGTCACAAAAAAAGTTCAAAGAAATACCGTATGAACTAGTTTCTGCACTGAACCTAGATGAAATGACAGCAATGTACAAAGAGGAAGCACCCTGCTTATCCTCTTGTGCAAATTCTGATACTGTTTTCCTAGTTGGGAGGAAAAAGAAAGATCCTTTATTTATTTACACTGTTCCTAGCACAGCTTTGCCCTTTAGTTCTTTCTGATCCATTTCATGATAATTTGGTCATCAACCATATCATGAGGTCAACCATCCAGCATACGAAAATACTATTTCACCATCGTGTGAAGAAGCAGCATGTAAACTCTATAAGTGGAGAGCCCAGAATTTATCTCCACAGAATAGAGAAGAGGAATATAGATTATGTTCACATTTCTTCAGATTCTTTTCATTCTACTCCCCAATGACTCTTCTTCCTAGTCTAGGTCTGTGTCTGCTTAATTACTCATGTTATACTCTGTGTATAAGTTTAATCTACTCCTGTTAGCAGTACCAAACATTCCCCTTTTCCTCCAGGAATCTAAGTACATAATTTTTTCCCACTCATTGTTATAAAGTAGTCCCCTGGCTTCTCATTCATTAAAGCTTCTCTATAATCTTGTAAGTTTTCCTAGCCAAGCAAATCACTCAAAAATGTTTCTTCATCTATAAACAGGAACACAATTCCTAGGTCATAGAGTTGTTAGAAGAATCACATTTAACAGGATATGTAAAACGCTAACACTATGCTATGCCAGGCTCCTGGCAAAAAAAGGAGCTCCTATGTTTATTCTGTTACTTACCTTTTCTTATTTACCTGCTGTCTACAACCTACGTCATCCTTTCCCATCACTTAAATGCTCATGTGTTGTTCTGCTTTCAATAGATCCATTCTGATTCATTATTCTGCTGCTCATTTATTGCTTATGAATTTATGGTTACATCTGTCCATCATAATTAACATTTATGTGAGACTTTTCTAAACAATAACATCAGTACAGAGATTCACAATACAAATTTAATACTCTTACCAGAAAGTGCTTACTCCTTCCTTTACACTACCATATCTCTTTTTGTAATTATAAGTATAGTGCTTGTTAGCATTTGCATCATGTATGTGTGTGTGCTTATGTGTATCTATTACATATATATACATAAACGTGTGTGGGTGTGGGTGTGTGTATAGAGAGAGAGAAAGAGACAGAGACAGAGAGAAAGACACACAGGTAAAAGGGGAGAGACAGAATATTCATTTTTGAAAATAAAAATAAAACTCTGTTTAACATTATGGCAGCAGTGAGACCCGACAGGGTATATTACACATGGCAGCATATATTTTAAAATGTTTGCTGAATTAAATTTAATAAGGACAGGATTTACAAGTCACAAAAGATTAGGATGCCACTGAAGTGATGAGTCACAGTGCTTCTTAGAAATATAAAAATTTTGTAACATTTATCCAAGTGGCAATTCCATTCTCGTTCCTTGAATCTCAACATATTCTTCATACAACTTGCACTGGTTCCTAACTCCTGTGCTGCATGGTCCCAATAGATGACCTCTCTTTGCCATGGCTATACATACACCCCTAAGAGGTAAAAAGAGATTACTTGTTTCCTTCTGTTTCTTTTTAATCACCCATAGTGTCTAGGGCTTGAACAATTGGACACTCAATAAAAGTTATTAATCGTCACATTCACTTAACTGAAGTCCCTCATATTCCTAGAATCTTGAAGAGTTCTGCCTATGAAAACTCATAGGACCAGTACCGACAGGGATATGGCAGGGGTGTGGGCAGGGGGTGGGGGGAGGGGAGGAAGGGGGGCACAGTTCTACTTTGCCAGTGGCCAAGTACTGCTGTCAAATTTTCCAGGAGGAAAACATTTTGGTTGTGTTAATAAAATCATATTAATTATTATGTTAAATCACTTAGAGATACCTGTCCAAGTCAATTTTATTGCTATCACAGAAAATTGCTTATGATGTCACATGACAAATATTTCCCTAAAATGAATTGAGAATATAAAGTTGTATTCTTTCCTTATCCCCATAACATACACTCATGTTGCCAAAGTGTCAGACTTCATAACAGCCCATTTGCAATAATTCTGCCCATGCATAAGTTAGTGTTATATTTAACAACTATCCGTGTTTTGAAGTGCCCCCTTCCTAACACCATTTGTCATTTCTTGGCATCTCTAGCCATCTTTTGGCATCAAATAGACCCAGCAGAGGTTTACCAGTCATCAATAATGCACCGAGAGCAAAGTAAAGAGCTTTAGCAATATAGGGACTAAAGGACAGGTCTCCTGATGCACAGGAGAAAAAAAATCGACTGTGGATCACATAAAGAAAGCCCAGCCTAATCTAGCCTTTAGCACTGTTTGAATTGTGGTTTGTTTCTGAAAAAAACAAAACAAAAAAACTCTAATTAAAATAAATAATATAAGACATAGAAGTTTATTAAAAATGTAATGATTTATTTAATAATTCAGTTTTATATTATAGGCCAATTACTGGAGAGTCACAAAGAGAAAAAATAAGAAACAGGTAAGGGGGATATGTAGGTTTTTTAAAAAGGCATAGAGAAAAAGAAAAGAGACTCGGGAGTATTGACACAAACAAAATGTTTTCATAGAACTGTTTTATTTTGTAGTTTGTAGGAAAATTCTTCCCAAAGCTTTTAGAACTTTTTGTGTCCTTGACAGGAAAAAAAAGGAAATTCCAACCATTGGCACATGATCCATTGGTACAAGAAGCAATGAGCCATATTCAGAAACTGAATGTTGAAAAGGCAAACTATTTTAGCATTTCAATAGGGCTAATTGCATTATTAAGTTATAATGGCAAATGCTAACACTTGATTAAAGCAGCAATAAGTTAATTATTATGCTTATGATAATATATCAATCAGGACAAGGACTAGAATGCAGTTGGAGAGAGTACAAAATTGATTAAAAGTGGTGTCAAGAGTTACTAAAAATTAAAAGCAAAGAAAATCCAATTAGAAGAATAAGTAACAGTAGAAGCAAACGTAACCATTAACATTTAATCTAAATCCTACAAGGTCCTACAACAAAGAAAAGTTAAAAATAGGATGCATAGTTGGGCAGAAATGAATTTTAATCTCTTTCAGAGTTTGTATCCTGGGAATAGGAAGGAAGAATTACCAAGAAGAAGGCAATGCTAAAGCAGGAAAGCTTAGACACATTTATCGTGTTTTGCATAAAAGGGTCACTCCATTGAAACCACCACTGAACACGAGTCTCACTTTTCTATGACTCTAGCTGGCCAATAGGTGCTCCTCTGAGGAGATTCTTCAAAACTGACACTAAATCAACCAAATTTTAAAGATAATATATTGACATGATGGTTAGGACTGTGACGAAAAGTCATTAGAAGGAGCAGTATGAGAACAAGATCATGAGAATCAGAAATTATAGGCAGAAGAGGCACATTTCAGGCAAGGCATGCATCCACTTCTCCTATCTGCAGAGTTCCTCCCATTCACTTTTTTTTTTTTTAATTTTATTTAAGTATAGTTGATTTACAATGTTGTTCCCATTCACTTTTATTTTGCTGCACTAAGAAACCTGTAGAGAATGAAAATGAAAAACATGGACGATATTTACAAGGCAATTTGGGTTGTATTAACTTAAACAGTAACTTACACCATGTGAGAGCACTTTGTTAATTTATAATTATATACATTTAATCATGCTGTCTAGAGAGAACCTTTAACTTTAAAGGAAAACTTTAAACTAAATAAGATATAAATTTAACACACAGTCCTCAGAGTCTGTTCTCAAAGTTAAAAGTCCAAAATATCTGATGCAATTCTTTTGTTTTCTAACTGTAATCATCAACTGCGATCAAACAATAGCAAAGATTAAAACAAAACAAAACAAAAAAGTGTGTTTGTATTTATAAATGTCAGGACTGTATATTAATGCATTTAACTATTTATACATTTCAGGCATTCTGCATTACAGTGTTTTCATAAGTGTTTCTAATTAAAACATTCTGATTAAAAATTGGGGAAAAAATGTTCTCATCTAATTTTAATGCTTTAGCTGGAAATCAGTTGTCTCCATACATTAATACAACCATTGCATCTCTCTGTTAGCTGGTTGAACACTCCAGAAGAGGTCATATCTTCTGAAATTATTAAGAAATAATAACATAAGCCTTGTCTTTTCCTAAATATTCTCCAAAGTGCTCTATCATACTTCACTATGTACATATATGTTGATAATGATGACCTTGTTACCACTGATACACATTTTATAATAATTTTACTTATAAAAATTTAATAATTTTCTATAAGAAGTATAATTTATGTCTCATTTAAAATATTCTAGAATATGGCCCTGAAAAAATTATATAATTAATTTAAGTATCACCTTATCCTCTCATTTGACTAAGATGGCCTCAACAGAAACCTCAGCTTGACTAAACTGTAGGCAGGTTGTTTTCTGACTCTGGACCACTGACCTCCCTTTTCTTAGAGCATTTACTCTAGAAAGCTTGCAATCATAAATTCTTTCTCTGCTCCTTTGAGATGTAAATAGTCTCCCAGATTTTTGCCAGTTTTACAACCCCAGAACATCTTTCTCAAGAACCTGAGAGCCGTTCCTTTGAAATATAATCATCTAGAAAGACAGTGCCTTTATCTCCCAGTCAGTCTCTGAGGGATAAGTGACACTTAGCAATCCTGTAAGTGACAATTAGCAACCACAGATAACATAATCATATTGACCAATCTCCCCTCTAATTTCCTCCAGTACTTCTCCGCTAGTCTACACCGGTGCTTAAAAATTCTTCCTGCTTTTTGTTTCAGTGAACTTGAGGTCAATCTCTCTCCCCTATTACAATAGGCTGGAATAAAGTCTTTTTTGCCTGCTTAACTTATCTAATTGAACTTCTCTTTGAGACATTACACCCTGTATCATCTCAGTGGAGGAACACATTCTCTAAAAGAAGTGATATTTTAAAAGAATTCTTCAGAGTAATACTTTGATGTGCCATTTTTTTTATTAGGATGATAAAAGACAGCAGAAGAAACGATGTGGAAACAAGACTGTGATATATAAAGAAGGGCTTTAAGTATGCTCATTCCCACACTGGCTCTAACCATAGCCATAGCCCGGCCTCACCCTCACATGCTGACATCCCCTGATGTTAGAATCTGACTACACCTCTGTGAACACCAAGGATTACATACTACTTACAGGCAGAATCCAGCTAGGAGTCATGTTTGCATATGAATTTGAATGTCACAGAGTTCACCATTACCCATATATCTTACACAATTTCATTTGTTTGCATTACCTTCTTGAGTTCATTTGATATATTAAGGCTTTTAATATATAACACCTTTTAAAAATTGAGTCAGAATCTTTTAGTGAAACGATATTTTTTCCTAAAATGAAAATGTCTTCAATATTTAATAGTTTCAGGCTTATGTGCTTTTTCTTTTTGAAAATGTAGGGGTTTTTTTCTCCTTATAAAAGTAACTTCAGGGGCTTCCCTGGTGGCGCAGTGGTTGGGAATCCGCCTGCCAATGCAGGGGACACGGGTTCGTGCCCCGGTCTGGGAAGATCCCACATGCCGCGGAGCGGCTAGGCCTGTGAGCCACGATTACTGAGCCTGCGTGTCTGGAGCCTGTGCTCCGCAACAAGAGAGGCCGCGATGGTGAGAGGCCCGCGCACCGTGATGAAGAGTGGCCCCCGCTTGCCACAACTAGAGAAAGCCCTCGCACAGAGACGAAGACACAACACTGCCAAAAATAAAAATAAATAAAATAAATAAATTAAAAAAAAAAAGATTGTGGCATAGATTGGTATTGAAAATAAAACGTTAAAAAAAAAAAAAAGTAACTTCAGACTTTTGGTTTAAGGTGGTGGACTGAGCACATGCGTTGTTTACCAACCCCACCAAAATCTTGTTGAAACAGAACTGAAAAGTTACATAAAGGAATAAATCATAAAAGCACTGAAAACAGCAGAGGGAAAGAGAAGATTAGTAGACTGCAGACTTTGAAGGATGTTTAGAAAAGATAAACAAAGTGCATTAAATAAGTTGGAGATGGAGATCTGAAATATAGAACATGTACTGTAGGTGGCTACAAAATATATAGTAGACATTCTTCCTGGTTAAGCCTTGGAAAATTTCTAAGCTTGTAATTACCAAAGAACAGTGAGTAAATGTGAGATATGGGGAAGTCAACAGATTAATCTGTTCAAGAACATCCTGAGGGATAACTATGCCAGTTAATTCCTGTTATCTCACCAACATCAAAAAACATAATCAACAGAAATATCTCTCTTAAGATATCTCTATATCTCTAAAGAAACTGAGCAATCTGCATAAGGTCTCTGGTGAAAGATGTTTATTTCATCCCAGAACCCCCAAGTCCCACAAAAATAATACTGGTAACATTGACTACTATAGTTCATTTAACTAGTGGCTATGCATGCTATTTTGAATTATTTTATATTGAATACGGTTCTTCAGAGAATATCATTGTATAGACTTGTGTATGTTCTTTGAGATTAGATTATAATTACTTTAACAAGTTCATAAAAGTTCATTGGAATTGGAAATAAATTCTATGTCTAGATTAATTTGGAAAGCATTGACATATTTACAAATGGAGGATTTGGAAGTGACAATGACTCATATATTGATTTGTAAGAACTCCAGCCCCTTAAAGAGCATTGATGACAGAGGGGAAGGAATGACTGTTGGTAACTAGATATGTTATTACAACAATTGTTTGAGGGGGAAACAGAACAAAGCCATATAGTAGGAGAAAATAACACCAGAGTAGAGCAGAGCTCCAACTGCGAAATGTCTGCTAAAAATTAGAATTATGAGTTGCATACATCTGCTCTCTGAAAATATAATTTTCCCATCCCTAAGGTGGAGAGAAGACAGAACCGGGGCAATAAAACCAACTTCTTATTTAACAAATACTGAGTGAAGAACAATCTTGTCTTAAAAGAAAGTGAATAAAGAAAAAAATCATAAAACCAATAAAATTTGTTTATACATTGTGAAAAAATTCAGAAAAGGGAAAGAAAAAGAACTTTAAAAAGTCAGAAAAAGAATTGTCTTCTAAATTGTATTTGGTTCAGGATCTAAAAAACAATAGCAGAAAACTGCTAACGATAGTTTATAAGTCATGGCTTTTCTGAGAAGGCAACAGGATGGAATGGAATATTGACAGAATGAGAAGAAAATTAGGTAGATGGAATAAGAAAGGATACAAATAAACCAAAAAATTAAAATCTACTTTAGAGGCTACAAAGTTCAGAGAATACGAAGACCAATATTAGGGGTTCAATAAATATGAGTTAAATTATTCAAAGGCTAAAAAAATAAAACTGTGAGTTGTAAACTTGTGCTTTCTTGAAATATAAAACCAAGTAGATAAAAATAATGGAGAGAAACTGATAGATAAGGAGGCTAGAGAATAGAAATCCTATCTACATGCTGATAAATTTCCTTAAGAAGAGACTAAAACAAATGACACTAGAAGAAATAGTCAAGACATTTTAAAAAAGATGTTTCCCAGAGAAAAAAGAACTGGATCTGATAATTCTAAAACTTCAGCATATTCAAAGCAAAAAATTATGTAAAGAGACATATTTTTACACATTTTATAATGTGTTAATGACAACAGTAAGGTCCTACCATCAGACAGCTGGGGTAAAAAAGACAACAACCAAGTTACTTACCAAAAAAAAAAAAAAAATAGAGCGAGTAACATTAGACAAAAATGTTCATAAAAATCAATGTTCATAAATAATATAAAATTGAAACCTCACAAATGTACACTGTCAGGAGAATGGCTAAATCTTAATATACTCATAAAATAGAATAATAATAAGCTATAAAAATAAATGATTCACAACTAAAGAATGTGGTTGAAATTTTGATATTAAGTAATACAAGGAATACTCATTTTTATACAGCTAAAAAAACACAATAAACATTACATTGATTAAGCGTACATGCACTGGATAAAGCTACTTTTTTTTTTTTTTAAGATTTTATTGATTGATTGATTGATTGCTATGTTGGGTCTTCGTTTCTGTGCTAGGGCTTTCTCTAGTTGCGGCAAGCGGGGGCCACTCTTCATTGTGGTGCGCAGGCCTCTCACTATTGTGGCCTCTCTTGTTGCGGAGCACAGGCTCCAGATGCGCAGGCTCAGTAGTTGTGGCTCACGGGCCTAGTTGCTCTGCGGCATGTGAGATCTTCCCAGACCAGGGCTCGAACCCGCGTCCCCTGCATTAGCAGGCAGACTCTCAACCACTGCACCACCAGGGAAGAAAGCTACTTTTAAATATCAAGGGAATAATAGACAGAAGAAAGAGGTATTATTAATACTGAAGGGATGATACTGTTAAGAAGTGGAATGGCATAGGGAAGAACACATGGGTAGCTGCAAGTCATCGATAATATTGTATTTCTTGGGTTGCATGGTGAATTCACTGATATTATTTATATTATTCTTTATAATTTACAGATAAATTACATATATTCTTTTATGTGTCAAATATCATAATAAAAAAAACAAAGAGAAGAGACTTTCACTTCCAGCAAGATGAAATAATAAGGACTGGTTTAACTCTCCTATCTAAACTAAACTACTGAAAATCAATTAAAATACAAAATCATTGTTTTCCAGTATACTAGACCTCAGTCAATAATAAAAAGTAATTTCTAAGATATAGAAAACAAATGCAGACATCCACAAGCAAAGAGATAAATCTAGAGACAAATCTTATACCCTTCACAAAAATTAATTCAAAATTGATCATAAACCTAAATGTAAAATGTAAAACTATAAAACTTCTAGGAGATAATATAGGAGGAAACCTAGGTGACCTTGGGTTTGGTGACACTTGGGTTTTAGATACAACACCAAAGACCTGATCCATGAAAGACATAATAGGTAAGCCAGACTTTGTTAAAATTAAAAACTTCTGCTCTGTGGAAGACACTATCAAAAAATTAGAATACAAGCCACATACTGTGAGAAAAACTTGCAAGAGACACATCTGATGAAGGACTGTTACCTAAAATATACAAAGAACTCTAAGAACTCAGCATTAAGAAAATGAACAACCCAGTTAAAAAATGACCCATAGACCTTAACAGACACCTCACCTAAGAAAATATAAAAATGACAAGTAAGCATATGAAAAGATGCTCCACCTCCTGTGTCATCAGGGAAATGCAAAATAAAGCAACAATGAGCTACCACTAACCATCTATTACAGTGGCCAAAATCTGGAACACTAATATTACCAAATGCTGGCAAGCATGTGGAGCAACAGGAATTTTCACACATTGCTGGTAAGAATGCAAAATAGTATAGCCACTTTGGAAGACTTCAGTTTCTTACAAATCTAAACATACTCTTAATATGCAATCTAGCAATTGTGCCCCTTGGTATTGACCCAAAAGAGTTGAAAACCTATATTCACACAAAAACCTGCACATGAATGTTTATAGAACTTTTATTCATAATTGCCAAAACTTGGAAGCAACCAAGATGTCCTTCAGTAGGTGAATGGATAAGTAAATGGTACATACAGACAGTGGAATATTATTCAGTGCTAAAAAGATATGAGTTATCGAGCCATGAAAAGACATGGAGGACACTTAAATGCATATTATTAAATGAAACAAAGCAATCTGAAAGGGCTAGGTTCTTCATGATTCCAACTAGATTACATTCTGGAAAAGTCAAACAATGAAGACCATAAAAAATCAGTGAATGCCAGTAGTCGGGGAGGGGAAGGATGAATAAGCAAAACACAGAGGATTTTTAGGGTAGTGAGAATAATCTGTATGATATTATACTGATGGCTATATATCATTATACATTTGTCTAAACGCATAGAATGTACAGCCCCAAAAGTGAACCATAAAGTAAACTATGAACTTTGAGTGATTAGAACATCCCAATGTAGGCTCATCCTTGGTAACAAATGTACCATTTTGGTAAATAATATTGATAAAGGGGAGATGGGTGGCTATGCATGTATCGAGGCAAGGGATATATAGGAAATCTCTATACCTCCCTCTCAATTAGTTGTGAACCTAAAATTTCTCTGAAAAAAACTTAATTTTGGAGAAAAAAAAAGAGAGAGAGAGAAAGAAAGAAGAAATAAAGTTACAAGAAAGGCTTGTATCTAAAAAATAAAAATAATACCTCAAATGCAATCATAAGAGAACAAATAACAAAACTTTTTAATGAGCAAAGAATTTGAAAAGGCACTTGACCAAAAAAGCACATGAAAAGAAACCCCAAATCATTAATTATTAGGGAAAAGCACTTTAAAACCACATTGAGATATCACTACACACCTACTAAAAGTGCTAAAAATCAGTAAGACTAACCATACCATTTATCGTTCAGAATGTGGAGGAACTAAAACCCTCATGTATTGCTTTAGTAATATAAAATGCTACAAACACTTTGGAAAATAGTTTGGTGGTTTTTTTACAAATTTAATATATACCTATATATTATCCATCCACTCCACTTCTAGGAATTTACCCAAGAGAAATGAAAGCATGTGTCCCATACAAAGATTATGCACAAATATTCACAGGAGCCTTATATGTAATGCCCACAAACTAGAACAACCCAAATGTCCATTAACAAATGAATGAATAAGTACAATTTAGAATATCCATGCCATGTAATACTACTCAGCAATAAAAGAATAAACTATAGATACAAGCAACAATATTGATGACTATTACAATTCATGACAACTTGATGAATCTCAAACTGCTGCGTGAAAGAAGACAGACCAAATGAAAAGAGTACATATTGTATAATTCCATTAATATAAAATTCTTTAAAAAGCAAACAAATCTAGTGGTAGAAGGAAGATCAGTGGTTGCCTAAAGAAAGAAAAGGTGTAGGTGGCAGGGAAGAGCAAGATGAGAGGATTACGAAGGAACAGGAGGAAACTTTAGAAGGTGATGGATATGTTCATTATCTTGAATGTAGTGATGGTTTCACAAGTATATGTATGTATGTGTGTATGTTTAAACTTAAGAAAATTACATAGTTAATACATATGCAGTTTATAGTATGTCAATTTTACCTCAAACTGTTTAAAAAATAAGATAAACAAGTACCCATTTCTGATAAAATCTCTCAGCACACTGTGAATAGAGAAGAACTGCATCAACTTGATAAACCACAAAAAGACCCTACAGCTAACATCTTACTTAAGAGTGAAAGACTGAATTCTTTCCCACTAATATCTGGGAAAAGGCAAGATTGTCCATTTTTATTATTTGTATTCAATACAGTTGTGGGAGTTCTAGCTACTGAATAGGCAAGATAAAGAAATAAAAAGCATACAGATTGGAAAGGAAGAAATGAACTATCCCATTTGTAGATGATATGATTGTCTACATTGAAATCCCCAAGGAGTCTGTAAAAGTCTCCTAGAACTAATAAGTGAGTTAGCAAAGTAGGATACACAAAAATCAATCACATTTCTATATACTAACAATGAACCTGTGGAGATCAAAGTTAAAAACAATGTCATTTACAAGCACCCCAAAGAAAATTAAATACTTAGGCATAAAATCAACAGAACAAGTGTAGGATTTACATGTTGTTAATCACAAGATGCTGATGTAAAAAAGATCAGAGAAGACCTAAATAAATGGAAAGACATATCCATGTTCATGGATTGGAAGACTCAACATAGTAAAAATATCAATTCTTCCCAAATAGGTCTATAGATTTAATGTAATTCCTACCGAAATACGAGCAAGGATTTTTATAGACATTGACAAACTTATTCTAAAATTTATATGGAAAGGCACAAGCCCTAGAATAGTTAAACAATCTTTACAAAGAACAATGAAGTGTGAGTAGTCACTGTATGATACTAAGCCTTACTATATAGATATAGTAATCAAAATATGTGTTATCAATAGAGGGATAGATACAGAGATCAATGCATAGACTAGAGTACCCAAAAGTAGCCCACACTAATGTGCCTAACTGATTTTTGACAAAGGTGCAAAATTAATTCAATCAAGGAAGGATGGCCTTTTCAATAAATGGTGCTGGAACAAATGGATATCTATAGGCATTGATGAAACTTGACTGAAACTCAAAATGAATGATGGACTTAGTGTAAAATGTAAAACTATAAAAAACTTTTTAAATAAGAAAATCTTTGATATCTAGGGCTAGACAAAGAATTCTTAGACTTGATAGCAAAAGCACAATCAATAAAATGATAATTTGATAAAAATGAATATCATCAAAATGAAAACTTTTATTCTGCCAAAGTCCATATCAAATAGATAAAGATACAAATTACAGACTTGGGGAAAATATTTGCAAACCACATATCTGACAAAGGACTAGTATCTAGAATATATAAAGAATTCTCAAAACTCAACAGTAATGAAACAAACAATCCAATTACAAAATAGCAAAATATGCAAACAGACATTTCAACAAAGAGAATATACAGATGGCAAGTTAGCACAGGAAAAATTGTTCAACAAGATTAGCCTTTAGGGAAATATAAATTAAACCATAATGAGATGTCACTACTTACCTTCAAAATAGCTAAAATGAAAAATAGCAACAACATCAAAAGCTGACAAGGATACAGAGAAACTGGATCACTCATATATTGCTGGTAGGAATGATGGTATAGATGCTGTAAAATAACTTGCAAATTTCTTGTAAAACTAACTGTGCAATTATCATGAAACCCAGCAATTGCACTCTTGGGCATTTATAACAGACATTCAAACTTATGTTCACACAAAAATCTATGCAGGGATCATCATAGAAGGTTTATTCATAATAGCTCAAAACTAGAAACAACGCAGATGTCCTTCAACAGGTGAATGGTTAAACGGTGGTCCATCCATACCATGGAAAACGATCATCAGTAAAAAGGAACAAACCTTTGATACACTCAACATCCTCAAGGAATCTCCAGAGAATGATGCTGAGTAAAAAAAAGTCACACCAAAAATGTTACGTGCTATATGATTCCATTTATATAACCTTCTTGAACTGATGAAATGATAGAAAAGGACATGACCTGAATGGTTCCCAGGGCGGGGGCAGAAAGAGGTAGAAATGGCTACAAAAGGGTAACAGGAAAGATCCTTATGGTGATGAAAGTATTCTGTACTTAACTGTATCAATGTCAACATCCTTGTTGTAATGTTATACTATCTTTTGGTAAGATGTTATGGTGAGAGAAAACGGTAAAACATACAGGGTATCTTTCTGTCTTATTTTTCACAACTGCTTGTGAATCTATAATATCTCAAAATATAAAGTTTAATTTTAAAAATAAAGGGAAAATGTTTAGGTTCTGCATATTTCATACTAAGCAAAGTTATTTGTCAAGTGTGAAAAAAACAAGAACAGAGTTGTAAAAATACACTATTTTAAAAAATACTTGAAGATATTATCAAACAAAAAAAATGAAGCAAAATTAAGTCTCACGGATAGGATATACAGGATATTTTTTAAGTGATTAGCTCTGAAACCAAGGAAACAAAGACATATGTCTGAAGAAATGCTGCACAGCTGGCTACACAATTGATGTGCAAATATAACAAGTTACCTTTACAAGGAAGGAATATAAATGAAAATAACATTTTAATAGAAGTAATCTATATTTAAATACCAAGTGTTCTTTTAAAAACAAAATATTAAAGATCAGGCAGTTTAATGGCTTCTGTTCCACATTTAATTCTAAGAGTAAGATAAATAGTTGCTCTACAAATCTGTGGTGTTGGATAACAATTTTTGAATATAAGATTTTTCTTGCATCACTTTCTCACAATTTCTCTATTATTCACTACAGATTTTCTCAAAGCGAAAGCAAGATCAGATAAAATCATAATTACCTATTAAATTTTATATAAAGTTACATGTATCTGTGTTTACTTCATTAAGTACCTACCTAAAGTTAAAATAAATGTTTGCAATATTAAGTTTAACTTCTGCATCCAATTATTAAACACAAGTTCATCCAAGTGAAGCTCAATAAAGCTTCATCATCCATAAGCAGTATTTATGGTTTGGCACTATGTGCCATTGTTTGGATCTGTTGTTTGTTTATGGTTTTGCATTAGGTGCCATATAAAAAAATGATGCATATCCTAGGTGACAGAGTACCATGATGAACACATAAAAACAGCAAGCAATTTCTCAGTTCTCCATTTCAATGTTCATTTAAATTAAAGTGACTAAACATACCCTGTAATCCTATATAAAATTATGTGACTTTGACACTTACTATGTTATAAGTTTATAATGAATATCACAATAAAAATGCTTAGATCTTAGGCCCTAGGCATCTGAATACCACATTCAAAGCAGAACTGTAGAAATTGTCTTTATTCAGGGAGAGAGACAGAGAGACAGAGAAAGCCTCAAAAAGTTGAATCTAAATGCATTTTATTTGGATACTAAGGCAAACATTAAAATGATGCTCTGAGATAAAGCCTAAAATCCACAATTCTATCGCCTGTATTATCCATCTAATTGTCTCAGCCATTCATCATGTTTTGGTTAAGGTCCCTTAGTTTGTATCATCACCTTTCTTTACATTCTTAACATTCCAAGCCAGAATAATATTTTCTTTCAGCAAAGTTTCCATGATTAATTCTAAGACCTGAAAGTAAGCCTATGAACTGACCTAAACAAAACCTTGATCTTATATATTTTCTACTATACCTTTTCTATCCTACCTTTATTTAAAAGCTGTACTTAGAGACATTTTACTATATCCCACAGTGTCTCCTTAGCAACTTCTGCAGTGCCCCTGAGCTACAGATTTTAATTCCACCACATGATGTATTTCTTTAAAGTGTAACATGTCTAAAGCTTAAGCTTTTGTATATACAAAATTCAGCACATTTTCAAGTTTTCCTATAGGTAATTATAATAACATCTGTTAGTAGCTGTAGATAGAAGTAAGATAAGCTCAAAAAACAGACAATGAATAGCATGATTTCATAAGAATAACTAAATTATGGTTCTTTTGAATTTAACATCTAAATCCTCTTATAAAGATCCACTATGTTGAATCCACGTTTAAATCTTGTTTCTGTGCTTGGTCCAAAAGAAGAAATACTGTCATCTGAATAGCTTAAAATGCATCTCTCTCATAGATAGCTTAAGGATATTACTTTCTGAGCCCCTTAATCCTGAACAACATGAAAGTTTTTGTATCTAAACTGAGTCCAAGTGCTTTTAAGCTTTAATGTGTACAATTATATCACAGTGATTTTGCATCATTTTAAAATTTAATTTCTATCCATTGCACTTCAAATGGAAAACAGAAAAATGCAAGAAAATTTCCCATCATATTATCAATTTACCATTCTATTTATGTTAATCTTATCACCCATTTTCTCCATAAAAACAAAAGAACAGATGTTTAATCACAGTAGGTGCTGAAAAGGAGTAACTAAGATAGCAATAATGTGTGTATGTTGACTGCATCTATTGCTAATAGTAAGCCTATTCATTCTGTAAACACAAAATCACTCTCAGTCCTGTATAGGAGATGCAGAGTGATGACATGGAAAGAGCATGGACTGAACAGGTTGAAAAGGTTGGTTCAAAACCCAGTGTCGGGTTTTTGCAACCCTTCCTTTTGGTAAATTACTTACTTTCTCTTTACTTACGGCCTCGGCTCTATAACTGAATAAAATGCATCTACTTTAAAAGACTTTGATGGAGAGGAAATAGGCAGTCTACCTGAAAAAGAATTCAGAGAAATTATAGTAAAGATGATCCAAAATCATGGAAAAAGAATGGAGAAAAAACAAGAAACATTTAACAAGGACCAAGAAGAACTAGAGAGCAAACAAACAATATGAACAAAACAATAAATGAAATTAAAAATTCTCTAGAAGGAATCAATAGCTGAATAACTGAGGCAGAAGAACGGATAAGTGACCTGGAAGATAAAATAGTGGAAGTAATTACCGCAGAGCAGAATAAAGAAAAAAGAATAAAAAGAATAGAGGACAGTCTCAGAGACCTCTGGGACAACATTAGATGCACCAACATTCGAATTACAGGGGTCCCAGAAGAAGAAGAGAAAAAGAAAGGGACTGAGAAAATATTTGAATAGATTATAGTTGAAAACTTCCCTAATATGGGAAAGGAAATACTCAGTCAAGTCCAGGAAGCACAGAGAATCCCATACAGGATAAATCCAAGGAAAACACACCAAGACACATATTAATCAAACTATCAAAAATTAAATACAGAGAAAAAATATTAAAAGCAGCAAGGGAAAAACAACAAATAACATACAAGGGAATCTCCATAAGGTTAACAGCTGAACTTTCAGCAGAAACTCTGAAAGCCAGAAGGCAGTGGCAGAACATTTTTAAAGTGATGAAAGGGAAAAAACTACAACCAAGATTACTCTCCCCAGCAAGGATCTCATTCAGATTTGACAGAGAAATTAAAATCTTTACAGACAAGCAAAAGCTAAGAGAACTCAGCACCACCAAACCAGCTTTATAACAAATGCTAAAGGAACTTCTCTAGGCAGGAAACATAAGAGAAGGAAAAGACCTACAATAACAAACCCAACTCAATTAAGAAAATGGTAATAGGAACATACATATTGATAATTACCTTAAATGTAAATGGATTAAATGCTCCAACCAAAAGACATAGACTGGCTGAATGGATACAAAAACAAGATCCGTATATATGCTATCTACAAGAGACCCACTTCAGACCGAGGGACACATACAGACTGAAAGTGAGGGGATGGAAAAAGATATTCCATGCAAATGGAAATCAAAAGAAAGCTGGAGTAGAAATTCTCATATCAGACAAAATAGACTTTAAAATAAAGACCATTACAAGAGACAAAGAAGGACACTACATAATGACAGAGGGATCAATCCAAGAAGAAGATATAACAATTGTAAATATTTATGCACCCAACATAGGAGCACCTCAATACATAAGGCAAATACTAACAGCCGTAAAAGGGGAAATTGACAGCAACACAATCATAGTAGGAGACTTTAACACCCCACCTTCACCAATGGACAGATCATCCAAAATGAAAATAAATAAGGAAACACAAGCTTTAAATGATACATTATACAAGATGGACTTAATTGATATTAGGACATTCCATCCAAAAACAACAGAATACACATTCTTCTCAAGTGCTCATGGAATATTCTCCAGGATAGAGCATATCTTGGGTCACAAATCAAGCCTTGGCAAATTGAAGAAAATTGAAATCATATCAAGTATCTTTTCTGACCACAATGCTATGAGACTAGATATCAATTACAGGAAAAAATCTGTAAAAAATACAAATACATGGAACCTAAACAATACACTACTTAATAACCAAGAGATCACTGAAGAAATCAAAGAGGAAATCAAAAGAAACCTAGAAACAAATGACAGTGAAAACACGATGACCCAAAACCTGTGGGATGCAGCAAAAGCAGTTCTAAGAGGGAAGTTTATAGCAATACAATCCTACCTTAAGAAACAAGAAACATCTCAAACAAACAACCTAACTTTATACCTAAAGCAATTAGAGAAAGAAGAACAAAAAACCCACAAAGTTAGCAGAAGGAAAGAAATCATAAAGATCAGATCAGAAATAAATGAAAAAGAAATGAAGGACACAATAGCAAAGATCAATAAAACTAAAAGCTCGTTCTTTGAGAAGATAAACAAAATTGATAAACCATTAGGCAGACTCATCAAGAAAAAAAGGGAGAAGACTCAAATCAGTAGAATTAGAAATGAAAAAGGAGAGGTAACAACTGGCACTGCAGAAATACAAAGGATCATGAGAGATTACTACAAGCAACTATAGGCCAATAAAATGGACAACCTGGAAGAAATGGACAAATTCTTAGAAATGCACAACCTTCCGAGACTGAACCAGGAAGGAATAGAAAATATGAACAGACCAATCACAAGCACTGAAATTGAAACTGTGATTAAAAATCTTCCAACAAACAAAAACCCAGGACTAGATGGCTTTATAGGCGAATTCTATCAAGCACTTAGAGAAGCGCCAACACCTATCCTTCTCAAACTCTTCCAAAATATAGCAGAGGGAGGAACACTCTCAAACTCATTCTATGAGGCCACCATCACCCTGATACCAAAACCATACAAAGATGTCACAAAGAAAGAAAACTACAGGCCAATATCACTGATGAACATCAATGCAAAAATCCTCAAAAAAATACTAGCAAACAGAATCCAACAGCACATTAAAAGGATCATACACCATGGTCAAGTGGGGTTTATCCCAGGAATGCAAGGATTCCTCAGTATACGCAAATCAATCAATGTGATACAGCATATTAACAAATTGAAGGAGGAAAACCATATGATCATCTCAGTAGATGCAGAGAAAGCTTTCAACAAAATTCAACACCCATTTATGATAAAAACCCTCCAGAAAGTAGGTATAGAGGGAACTTTCCTCAACATAATAAAGGCCATATATGAAAAACCCACAGCCAACATCGTTCTCAGTGGTGAAAAACTGAAACCATTTCCACTAAGATCAGGAACAAGACAAGGTTGCCCACTCTCACCACTCTTATTCAACATAGTTTTGGAAGTTTTAGCCACAGCAATCAGAGAAGAAAGAGAAATAAAAGGAGTCCAAATCGGAAAAGAAGAAGTAAAGCTGTCACTGTTTGCAGATGACATGATACTATACATAGAGAATCCTAAAGATGCTACCAGAAAACTACTAGAGCTAATCAATGAATTTGGTTAAGTAGCAGGATACAAAATTAATGCACAGAAATCTGTAGCATTCCTATACACTAATGATGAAAAATCTGAAAGTGAAATTAAGAAAACACTCCCATTTACCATTGCAACAAAAAGAATAAAATATCTAGGAATAAACCTACCTAAGGAGACAGAAGACCTGTATGCAGAAAATTATAAGACACTGATGAGGGCTTCCCTGGTGGCGCAGTGGTTGAGGGTCTGCCTGCCAATGCAGGGGACACGGGTTCGAGCCCTGGTCTGGGAGGATCCCACATGCCGCGGAGCAACTGGGCCCGTGGGCCACAATTGCTGAGCCTGCGCGTCTGGAGCCTGTGATCCGCAACAAGAGAGCCGCGACGGTGAGAGGCCCGCGCAACGCAATGAAGAGTGGTCCCCGCTTGCCGCAACTGGAGAGAGCCCTCGCACAGAAACGAGGACCCAACACGGCAATCAATCAATCAATCAATCAAATAAATAAATAAATAAGAACGTGAATTTCTTTAAAAAAAAAAAAAAAAGACACTGATGAAAGAAATTAAAGATGATACAAATAGATGGAGAGATATACCATGTTCTTGGATTGGAAGAATCAACATTGTGAAAATGACTTTACTACCCAAAGCAATCTACAGATTCAATGCAATCCATATCAAACTACCACTGGCATTTTTCACAGAACTAGAACAAAAAATTTCACAATTTGTATGAAAACACAAAAGACCCCGAATAGCCAAAGCAATCTTGAGAAAGAAAAATGGAGCTGGAGGAATCAGGCTCCCTGACTTCAGACTATACTACAAAGCTACAATAATCAAGACAGTATGGTACTGGCACAAAAACAGAAATATAGATCAATGGAACAGGATAGAAAGTGCAGGGATAAACGCACGCACATATGGTCATCTTATCTTTGATAAAGGAGGCAAGCATATACAGTGGAGAAAAGACAGCCTCTTCAATAAGTGGTGCTGGGAAATGGACAGTTACATGTAAAAGTATGAAATTAAAACACTCCCTAACACCATACACAAAAATAAACTCAAAATGGATTAAAGACCTAAATGTAAGGCCAGACACTATGAATCTCTTAGAGGAAAACATAGGCAGAACACTGTATGACATAAGTCACAGCAAGCTCCTTTTTGACCCAGCTCCTAGAGAAATGGAAATAAAAATAAACAAATTGGACCTAATGAAACTTACAAGCTTTTGCACAGCCAAGTAAACCATAAACAAGATGAAAAGCAACCCTCAGAGTGGGAGAAAATATATGCAAATGAAGCAACTGACAAAAGATTAATCTCCAAAATTTACAAGCAGCTCATGCAGCTCAATATCAAAAAATCAAACAACCCAATCCAAAAATGGGCAGAAGGCCTAAAAAGACATTTCTCCAAAGAAGATATACAGATTGCCAACAAACACATGAAAGGATACTCAACATCACTAATCATTAGAGAAATGCAAATCAAAACTGCAATGACGTATCACCTCACACCAGTCAGAATGGCCATCGTCAAAAAATGTACAAACAAATATTGGAGAGGGTGTGGAGAAAAGGGAACCCTCTTGCACTGTTGGTGGGAATGTCAATTGATACAGTCACTATGGAGAATATTATGGAGGTTCCTTTAAAAACTAAAAATAGAACTACCATATGACCCAGCAATCCCACTACTGAGCATATACCCTGAGAAAACCATAATTCAAAAAGAGTCATGTACCACAATGTTTGTTGCAGCTCTATTTACAATAGCCCGGACGTGAAAGCAACCTAAGTGTCCATCAACAGATGAATGGATAAAGAAGATGTGGCACATATACAATGGAATATTACTCAGCCATAAAAAGAAATGAAATTGAGTAATGTGTAGTGAGGTGGATGGACCTAGAGTCTGTCTTACAGAGTGAAGTAAATCAGAAAGAGAAAAACAAATACTGTATGCTAACACATAGATGTGGAATCTAAAAAAAAAAAAAAAAAAAAAAAAAAAGGTTCTGAAGAACCTAGTGGCAGGACAGGAATAAAGATGCAGACGTAGAGAATGGACTTGAGGGCACGGGGAGGGGGAAGGGTAAGCTGGGACTGAGAGAGTGGCATGGACTTATATACACTACCAAATGTAAAATAGATAGCTAGTGGGAAGCAGCCGCATAGCACAGGGAGATCAGCTCGGTGCTTTGTGACCACCTAGAGGGGTGGGTTAGGGAGGGTGGGAGGGAGACGCAGGATGGAGGAGATATGGGGATGTATGTATATGTATAGTTGATTCACTTTGTTATAAAGCAGAAACTAACACACCATTGTAAAGCAATTATACTCCAATAAAGATGTTAGAAAAAACAAGAAGACTTTGAGGGCGGTGTTCTGCTTTTTAATTGAAGAGGTTTTTTTTACATATTATGTCCGAAGAACAAGCACTGACTAAGACTCAAGAAAGGTGGATTCATCTAACCTGAAGAAGCCTGTATCCTTTGCATATTTATCGACTAGGCATTGGCAGTTTTGCTGAGGCTGTACTTCAAGATTGGACTATGCTACGTGAGCAGACTTGGAGAGAGTGGGAACTTGGATGCATTTTCATGGGTGGTTCCAGTAGAGCTGATGGTGACCCATCCTGATTTCAGAGGCATAACAACACAAAGGATGGAAGATTTTTTTGATAATTAAATGAGACAATGTAATTTTCATAAGCAGAGATGTTCATAACACATAATAGGCATTTGGAATAAATATTAATTATCCTTTGTTTTGTCTGTTTAATTTTCAAATAACACCTTTTGAAAAATAATAGTGTAAATATAAATAATAAATAGTGTAGTATAAAATTAGGAAATAATTTAACATTTTCTAAGTGTTGCCATATGTTATATACACGTTTACATAGATGGAAATGTAGATTCTAAGTAGACAATCAGATCGTTATTAGTGGATGTTTACTAAGTTCCAAGTCCTGTGCAGAAAGTTTTAAGTTAATTCTCAAATAGTTTTATGAGATGGATACTATTATTGTTCTACTTTGCAAATGAGTAAACTGATTTGCAGAATAAGTTACATGGGTAGGAAAGGTGAGGCCAGGCAGGACTAAACTGTCCAACTGCAGAACCCACTTACAGCAGATGTCAGTAATAAACCACAATAATTGCACCAAATACATGTTTTAAAATATAACTTTAATAAGGATTAGACACATGTCACTCTTTAACATATAACTTTAAATTTATTTCAAAATCCTCTGGCTTATTATACAACTACCTTAAGGTTCAGGAAATAATTTTAAAGAATATTGCAATACTTCAAATCCTATTTGTTCTCACAGATTGTTAATCAGAATTTTCAGATCTTTGTCAGGAACTATACTGATATAATCACAGACTACAAATATGAAAAAAAGTTTCTGCTTAAAAAAAAAAACTATCAAATGCCTGCTATAAATCCCACCCCCAAACATAAACACCGTCTTTTTAAAAATCTGTGCACTGGGTTCTCTAAAAGATTAGATATCTGTTGGGAAAGACAGCCTGTCTTAGAAGTCAACCCCAAACTATCCAACTCTGTAGGAGATAGAGATTTGCCTGGAGAGGGAAGCAAAATATTGCCATGAATCATCTCCCTTACAGCAGTTCTGAAGCTTTTAATTTTCAGCATTGCTGGCCTCCAGGTACGTGCCCTTGATTTACAGTTAACAGAAATTGAACCAACTCCATGCAGAGTTCTCAGTATTAGTGTGTAACACTATTTTCAACGTCTTCCTTCTTTCTCCTCCTTCCTCTTCCCCTCTTCCTAAATTTGTACTCATTTCTCTTGCTTTATTCTCTTTAAAAATTTTTACATTATTTATTTATTGCATGAATATCTCAAACATATTCCAGACAAACTAAGAAATAAATGCATATATGTCTGAGTTTTTTGTTGAATTACTCTTTTTCTTCTTCTTCCACCATCACTTCCTAAACCTTATAAGTAAACTGATCAGATCTTCTCTGGGAAATGATTCAGCAAGGATAATACATGCAAACTACTGCCAAGAATAGCCTCTATCTTCCCATCCTCTCCTTTGTCTCTGCCAAGAATAGCCTCTATCTTCCCATCCTCTCCTTTGTCTCTTGTTCGTTTTTTATTCATCATTCTAGTTTCTCTTATATCAATTTTCCTGTGTTTTATCTCCTTGGGGTACTTGGCTTTCACAGCGTTTAAATACTGATGCTCAGATTTTCCAGGAATCAGGCTTAAAGAGTCTCTCAAGAAATTTGGTGGCCTTATTTGAGTTTGTATATACCATAAAATGCATTTATTTTCTCTCTCTCTCTTATTTTAAGGCAACTGTATGGATTTTGTGAAATGTGTCGTATATATTTGTAGATAATTGTGTAAATATGTTTAATTAATACATTAGCAACCAAAAATAGTAGTAAGAAGGATTATCTTTTGGAGCATCATTCTAACCTCCAACAAAAAACTTAAATAATAAATCTGCTGGGAAATCTGCTACCTACCATGATACTAAATTTACATAGTGTGAAAGACGATGTTATTCAAAGACAGGGTCAACATCAAATTAGGAAATAGCTGCTAGACATAAAGAGCCCAAAGTGTCATAAGATAAGTATTTCTTAATATCAATTATAAGCTCTAGAGAAAAACATGTAAATAAAATGTGTTCCTTGACTTCTCAATCTCCTACTAAATGCAGGGATGAAATATCCTCAGCCTCAGCCTCCCATTGTAAACCCAGGGACCTGCTTCTGTGCCTTGCTGTCCCTGCAGTTCTGCTTCCTGGTGGGTAAGATAGCTGCACTGGTGATTTCCAGAGCACTGTAACCCACTCGCAAGTCTCTGCAGGTTTAGTCAGCTTTTGTGTCTTTGCCTCCTTTTTATCTCCTAAGGCTGGTCCTGGTCGTTCCAAAGAAACCAGTGCTTCCCCACCTCTCCTTAGCAGGCAGTTCTGTGTTCAGCAACTGGTCCATCCACCTCCTGCAATATAGTCCAGCTCTTACAACAAATGGCCAAAACCCATCAAGAGTATGGGGAGTTATCCAGAAGCGGTCCAGCCTGTATCTATCCCCTCTCATTTGGTGCTTACCCCATCCCCCTGATCCTGCCCAAATCACTGTACCTTACTCCTCCTCCTATGGCGTTGCCTCACTTGGCCCTGTGTACAATGTGACCAGAATCATGAATCATGAGTCAACTAGAGTTGATGCTCAAATGTTGTACACTGGCTTATATAGCTAGAAGAAAACTCCTCTTCTTCCCAGAGCTCAAACAAATTTACATTTGCAAAACATACAAATTCTTAGGTAAATGCATGTTAAAACCACGTATTAGCAGAATGCTCAATTGTGTATACATTGGCAATAAATGTTTTAATGTTTAATGTTTATCACTAAGATTTTGGCTAAATGTCAATTGTACGCTTTTACATGCCTAAACATTCTTTCTAAAATTAATTTCCCAAGGAAGTAATTTGGAGTTAATTGCATGGTAAGTGAATTTTAGTGTTTTTAGTGTTGTATACTTAAGAAACCTCAAGCCATTCTCTCCCTTGGATCAATAGATACTTGACATATAATAGCTGCATTTTGTAATCTAATTAAAGGATTATTTGACATACTTATAGCTTTGACACATTGAGTCAAGACTTCCTGACTGAGAGCACTGATGTTGAATGTTTATTTTCTTAGGAAATACTTACTTATTACACTGAGGACTTTTCTCATAATGAAATACCTCACGTATAACATTAGCAGTCATTGGTATCAAAAAGTACTGAATAATTTCTAGATTGCTTAATACCATCCATATGACAAAAACTGTTTGTATCATATGGAAAACCAGGAGAATCAATAATTTCAATTAAATCTCAGGATTAAAAACACTTCTGAGGAAAAAAATAACCAAAATATTGCCTTATGATTGTAATTTGTCACTTCCCATTCTTCAAGTTAGTACTTGATTTTGTATAGCCAAATTTTATGACCTTTTTCTCATTTAAACATAATTCTTAGGATGCAATTTACCGCTTCCACTTGGAATAATAGTTATGTTATCCCCAGGTTCATCATAATGATGAGTCTTTTATTTATATATTTATATTTTTTATAAAATACAAATTTTCACAGTATACTTTCCACTTGTGATACAGATGATATTGATCTAGTTTTATCAGTGAATGAAATCAAGGTTCAAATGTCTTGCCTTAGGTCACATAGCTAATAAGAGTTAGAGCTGGGACAGGAATAAAATCTGTTCTCAATGCACATATTCTCGAAATCACATACCCTCTTGTTGTGCCCTCAAGGGAAGCTTAGCAGCAATATGGATGGGGATGGAAGACCAATAGAAAATGTGCTCATCTAGGGTGATTGACACTTCCATGTGCTTCATTCCTTGTGCATATTTTGAGATTGTTTTGGAGGGTTCTGAACTAAATCTTAAAGCCATTCACAGAGATCACAGATAGATGAACATGACTTTACAAATCTTGTTCTTGACTTTGGGAATACATTTTTTCCTCGCTATCCATGTATTCCAATCAATTATCAAATTCCTTCATTTATAATAATTAATGAGAGTAGTTATATTTACTATTTATTCATTCATTTATTCATTTAACAACTATTATTGAGAACTTACCACGTGTCAGGAACTTCTCCTACAACTTGAGGTGCAGCAATGATAAAAGAAGAGCACAACGGCAATTTACTTTAAATTATCTCAATCTTTCAAGTGGCTACCATGATTTTGATGAGAAAACTCAAGCTTAGAGTCGTTACTCACTGAAGGACTCAAAACTGTTAAGTATCAGAGAGAGAATTTAAATCCAAATAGGTGTCACCTAAAACAATGCTTTCCCTTTTTCTTGCTCCATGACTTCATATCCATTCCATTGACACAAACCATATTTGGTGTTCGCCACCTCACAATTTAATTGCTACATCAGTCTCCTATCCTACTGTTTAGCCTCTAGCATCTTTCTATTCAAATTGATTTTATATACCATAGTCAGACCAACTTTTTAAAACATCAGTTCCATCATTTCAGTCATCCACTCAAAAATGTCAATTCTCTCCATTCTCTTTTCCAGTAGGTGAAGCCCAAACTGCTTATTCAAGTATTCCAGGTTCTGTGTATTTAGTTCAATCATACTTGTCTAAACCTGTTTCCCTCACTATTTCTCCTTACAACCCATGCCTCTACCCCTCCCCTTGTAAGATCCCTGTCATTCAACCACATCATACCCATCCTGACTTCTAGTCTACGTTAGCTTGTTTCTCCTACCTTGTGTCCTGACCCTCAGTTTCAATTATACCCATCTTGGCTTCTAGTCTACATTAGCTTGTTTCTCCTACCTCAAGGGTCCTTCTCCTCAACTTCAGTTCTCCATGTCTTACTTCAAGTTCAGCTGAAGTCCCAGTTCATTTGCTTTACTTTTTCCATCCTTTCTAGTACAGGGTAGTCTCCCTTTTCTAAAATCTTAATGCACTTTATCAATCCATTTGATTGTGTTCCAGCAACATAATTACTCAACTGCTTTCTGCATCTATTTCTTATGTTAGTAACTAGATTGTAATTCCTGGAAATCAGAAACCATGTCTTAACATTCCTTTTCAACTTCTCCTCAGTAGTACAATGTACACACTTAATAAATACTATTAATTTAATTTATTAATATAGTAACTGTACTTAATATACTATTAACTAATATATTTCTCATTAAAATCTGCAATTACAGACTGACTGTAATTTGGGCAGATTTTCTGTTTGTATGCACAATGATATCTTGCTAGTATTGTATTTGATTGAAAAAGTATAAGGCATCATCATTTTACCTATATCTTTAACTGTTTTTTATCCCATTAACTTACAAGTATTTTCATTGTTACCACATTTTTCATGTTTTCAATTGCAATACCTTTTATATTGACTCTTCCTTCTACATTTGCATAGTTACCAATATATTATAGTCCCTCATCATTTTATTTCAGAATTATTTTTTGACTCTCTATGAAACGATTGTTTACCTCATTAACAAAATAAAGAATGAATAAGAACAAAAAAAAGACTTTCCAAAGTTCAAGCAATTAAGAAATATGAAGACATAGTACTACAAGAACGTACAGTCTGTTTATTAAAAAACAGGCAAATAATTACAATGCTTGTATGATAAAATATGTATAGAAAAAACACCAAGCAAAACTGGGTAGTGGGAAAAGAAAGGTGGACAAGAGAAAGAAAACAGAGAAAAGTGTAAGAAATGGCTTCCTGGAGAAGAGGTGCTCAGGCTGTCTGGAGGGCTTACTAAGCTAACACTAGGAAGATAGGAAGGTATAATGAAAGAATTCTGAGCAGAAATAATAGTGAAAATATTCTTCCATTGTATTTATACTTCTTTCCATAGAATACCCAAGATTGCACAGGTCATTACTAAGACTTTTAGGGTCCTGGCAGGACATAGCACACTCAGAGAGGGTGATTGACTATTACAGGGTTATGGGCAGGGTTAAGGGAAACTAACAGGGAATAGTGAATACCAGGACTAATAGTAGGGGGAGCTGTTACAACCCTTGGGCTTAAAGGAACAATGGGAGGGAATAGTTACCTGAACCTGGAGTACATCAGCTCTGCAAGGCTCTGAAAGGAGCCATGGCCTTTGCCAGAGAGACGCTACCAATCTGTTGCACTCAAGCATGGAAGGAGCCAGGGCAATAAAAATCTTAACCTTAATTTCTTCCCAACCTCTGATCTCCCAATAATGTCTCTCATGGGTACAGGCAAATGGAAGCCAGCAAGTAAGCGTTGCTGTTCATAACTCTGCTTTATGGAGCACAGAATAGAGAGGAAGAATAGAGAGGAGATCTGAAGGGATAAACAGAAAATACCCAGCACAGTTCTTTAATTTCCCACAGCACCGAGAAAAGCAGGCTGTATCATTTTAAATATTTTACAAAGCACTTGAGGTTAGCAGCAAAGAAAATTACCCTTAGAATCTTTCACAACTGGCTCTTAGAAACAGTGTTCCCAGAACTGAAAAATGTTGGCCATCCTTAGGGGTTGCCTATACACTTGCTTCTCTACCTCAGGCCGGGTTCTCCTCCTGCCTTGCTTCCTCCTTGCTTTCCTGCGACAGAGGTACACTATATTTCCCTTGTACCCAGGACAGTTCCAAGCTCACCTAGACTCTCCAGAGTCCAGACCTAACAAAGGAAAACTGGTGGTCCCAAGGCTAATTGACTTGCCTCGGGACTTGCCTCTTTCCACTATGATTAAAATTAGAATGTACACTTACTTTAGTAGACACCTCACCTTCTACCTGACTTTAACCTATGGCCCTGGGAGAATAATAATATACAGTTGAAGTAGCCCAGTATCTGTACAAGGGGTGCAATAGCAGAGGGGTGATTTTTATCATATTTCACCCTTCTGAATTATCAAAAGAAAGGACAAATCTTTCCTCTTACATTTCTCAATATTTGGATTATTTAACTTTAAATGACTACAGATGTCCTTGTCAACACTACAGTCCTGCTAGAGCCTCACAAAGACAGAGAGTTGGGGTTTCTCCCTAAAAATAAGATAAAGAACATAACTCATATCCTTCCTGCAGTTTGTAAGTCTCACTTCCAGGCTCTTCCAAGCTGCATCTTTAAAAAAAAATATATGTATCTCCAAAAAACAAGCAACAATTTGCAATCACACTATAATTAAAATCTATTTTGAAAAAGATACTTTTCTCAAGAGGAAACATAACATAGAGATGCAATTCTGCTTACAACACAAAAATATTATACATTGCTACCCAGGGTGATTTAACTACTTAGAGTCGCAACTTCTCACACATCTCAACTTCTGCTTGTGTTGGGGGTCCCCAAGACCACCCTCAGGTCTGATGACACACTAGGCTTCACGGAACTCAGAAAAGCTGTTTTTCTCAAGGTTAGAGTTTGTTAAACAAAAAGATGCAGACTGAAATCAGCAAAAGGAAAAGGAACATAGTGTAGAGTCCAGGAGAAGTCAGACTCAAGATTCCAGCTGCCTTCTCTTGGTGGAGTCACACGGACAGAACTTAATTCTCCCAGTACCATGTATGACAAGACATTCAAAGTGCTACTCACCAGGGAAATTCATCAAGCCTTGGGTCCCGGTTTTTTTAATTGGGGCTCAGTCACACAGACATGGAACATCTGCATGACTGACCTTGGCTATTCAGTCTCCGGCACCCCAGAAGTCAAACTGATACAGCACAGCTTTGGACCCCAGGCAAAGAAAACAGGCATTCACCATAAATCACATTGTTAGCATAAACTATCTGGCCCGAGGTGCCAGCTATACAAAGCTACTCTTACTAGACTGGATATTCCAAGGGCTCTGAGGTTATCTCCCAGGAGCCAGACAAGGGCCAGTCTGAAGACCTTTGAAATGTGCAGAGCTTGGACAACCTAGGCGTGCTGAGTTAACCCCGTAATTCACACTGCTTATGGACTTTTAAATATATCTTTGCTTAAGGAAACAGTCCTTTGCTTTGGTCTGCCATTGCAAACACCATTAGCAAGAAAAGTGTGTTCAGAGCTCTGATTCTAAGATAGAAAACTGCTAATAGCTTTAAAATAAGAATGTTTCAGGTATCTATTAACCCCAATCCCAACTTCTTATGATTTCAAAACTCTCGACGCCAAATTTTAGCTGGAGCTCTAACTTAAAGTACCTTGCACTTCCCTTTTCCTCAGTCATTGTTAAAAGAAGAAAACATCCACCATCCACCACTATATGGCTAGAAATAAATGTTTAGATCTAGGAAAATAGCAAATTAAAGTGAATTCTCTTTTTGCAGGGTGCTCTACAGATTCCTGCCATTTTAGCTTTTAGGAACTGAACTCTTGTCGAGTCTCAGTTTGAACCCAGCAAGTCAAGTACATTCTCTTACAGAAATCAAGTAATAATATCATACCAAGGTAACAGTGGGAACTCGGTGACACTCAAAAGAGGGAGCAATTCATAAAATGAAAATAAAAGTCAACACTATTAATATTAAAAATAGATGATCTTACATTGGTAGTAAGTCAATGTATTGATATTAATTCTTTACTTCTGTTTTATAAGCATTTTTTGATAAATGTTATTTTCTTTCCTACATTTATTATATTTGACACACATTGATTTCTATTGAAACACATTTCTGAAATATTCATCTTTCAGACAAATCATGTTGAACTAAATTGTTCTATGAAAAAGATAGTATTTTTATAATCCAGTCTTTTGAATTGTGTTCTACTGCCCTTAATGGGTCTGAAATGAAAAAGGTAAGATAGAATATAATCAAAATAAATGAGAGAGCCTTTAAAGAATGCCCACTCTTACACCTTTTATTTGGTGGCCCTGTAACAGAACATGCTGTTGTATTGTAGTTTAAAGAACAAAACTATAAACACAT